>NW_019213957.1:22780-40565 GCF_002532875.2 Varroa jacobsoni | reverse complement strand
AGAGAGAGAGAGAGAGAGAGAGAGAGAGAGAGAGAGAGACAGAGATAACCACACATGCAACAACATCGATAGTAAGTTGTGGTAAAAAATCAAAATTACCAGAGATGAAGGCAGCGCCCCGCAGATAGATGGGGTATCGTAATCTGTAGCGCTTTGCCGTTCCCTCGTTCATTCATCCGCTCTAACTATTGAGTTATGCTGGCAGTGAAAAAGTGCCAGCTGATAGAAGAACAATCGTAGTGTCCTGGAATTCTTGGTTCACGCGGAAAGACAAAAACAGAAGGAAATCGACTTGCCGAAATGTATAGATCAGCGTCTATGGTGTGGCGGTGTCCCTGTAAGTGTTTCTAGTGGTTTGCTAGTGCTTCTGTGTCTTTTTCTGTGCTTGTTTGCAGATTAGTACAATTATGATTAATTCTCAACGTCTCGGCTGGAAAAGGATCAAACACAGCCGTTGTAATACAGCGGCGTTCTATGGTACGCTGCCATCGTCAAGGACCTGTTAATAACAACTAAATCATGTATCGATACGTGCTTGGGAAGAGTACTGCACGACAATTCTGTAGTAACGATTGCGCCGTCGGATTGTCCTTGGGATTTTGTTGCTGTTTTCAGTCACGCTCCCTTCCCTTCGTAACTGCAATATATATGTATATTTGTAAGAATTGTTATTTAATTTTTCGACAACGAGTGCCCCAACATCATGTACAGTAAGAACGCCACCAAAATAGAAGAAACTTGGAACGAACCACGGAATAGTTCATTACATAACATTACAACAATAACGCTAATATTGTTATTAACGTTCAACGACGAAACCCCACTCGCTTGGAGTAGCCAAGACAGCGGTACCACACTGTTGCCGTTACTGCAAAAATTCCGCCATGGCCCTTTTTTTAGCCGTATTTTATAGCCGAAACAGTGCTATATAGTCTCCGTGCCGTTACCAGTAATAATGTAGTATATACATAATGACCGTTGTCGTCAGCTGTCCAGTTGGCATGACATGCTATCGGCCAGCCGATTGATTGGCAAGTATGGTGACCCACCTGCTTGCTGATCGTAGCGCGCGTGTTCATCCAATTGTAAATTAGTAGAGGCTACTATAGACGGTTTGCCGAAGTCAGCCTAGCTACCAGGTACCAGTATTACTTGTCGAAGCTGCCATGTTCTTTTTCCTTACTTTTTTTTTTGCCCTGTTTTCTGTGGCTCTGTCGATGTGTAACGATTGCATGTTACTGCTGTTGGTATTCTAACATGTCGCCCGTGTATGTGGGAGGACGATTTGAACACACCATGTGCTGCTGGTAGGGTAGAATCGAACCGTTATCGCTTCGACTGAATGCCCTTACCGAAAAAGTAAGCGCGAAACGTTCTTCGATTGAAAAGGCAACCATACAGAATAGTGGTTGTGGGCGCAGCAGCAGCAGCAATCGCGGTAACATGAAAATGACGCCGTGATAGAGGCCGTATAATAGAAAAAATCTATGGCGATGCCTAATTATTGATAATAATTACGTTTCTCGATCAGGCGTCTGTTTCTAGTAAGACGCAAATCATCTCCTTTTTTAAGACTGCGGACGCGCGCTGGCCCACGTTACTCGCCCTATTTTGAGGTAGTGATATTTAAAATGTAGAAGAATATCATCGCTAAGACAAGTGCTCCTCAGATTGATCTACAATAACCACTGGCCATCGACGCTTTATTATGGTAGATCGTTGAGTTTAAATGAACGAGCGGCTTATCGGATCTCGCTTGACTGACTGACTATCTCGTTGTGGCCAATACGGCGGCGTCGCAGACGATAAGTCGTTGCTAGCACAATATCGACGTCATTGCCGTAAACGTACAGACAGACGCTCGTACGAACGCATTTAGTACACTGTATCATATCAGTTCGAGTATACCTGATTTAAGGTTCGCAATGATTACATGGATGTTGTTACTGTTGTACAATGTTCTGCTATGACATGTCTAATCACGGCGAAAGCACACTGCAAGTATGCTTTGCACGATTCAACTGACGTAGAGTTTGTAAAAATGAATTGAAGCTCATACAGATGTTACAAATCTTCGACATGGCACAGCTGCTATTTAGATGAGCAGTTAATCTTTGGACGAAGAAGGATCGATTATTGATGTGATCGTTTTTCTAATACTCTACATATTACGCATCTGGCTTTGCCTGTCGGCTTTCCTTTATGAGTATGACGTTGTCGGTATTTTACTTAGCACAAGTACCTCGTAACCACGGCTAAAATGTAGCTGGTCAGTGGCTGGCTCTATCGTTTGTCTGTTTCCCTGTCGACGTAATTCGTCCTCTTCAAAAGAAAGCGGCTTACTACACTAATGTGCAGGCAGGCAAGCCGCGACTGGTCGTGGACAAAGTCGATTGAGGTCGTATATTGAAGATCAACCGCCGGAAGATCAGCGAGTTTGACAGCGAGAGACAGCGAAGCTGAGCGTCGTCAATAGGCGCGGCAGCATCGGCCAGTAATACACCAGCCGTCAACAGTATCCGAAAGATCCTCACTCCGGACACAGCCATCCAGACGATTGGCGCTCATCGAACGCAGACAACATTAGCTTCGTAAAGCACCGGGCAGTCCAAAGGGACTCAAAAGAGAAGGACTGTGAAGCAGCGAAGAAGGCGACCCGTTCGTCTGCCAATAGAATAAAATCGTTCTGATCTAGTGCCGTCTTTTTCGGAAGAGCTGCGGAATAACGATGGTGATGATTGTGATGACAGTGATGATGATGATGATTACAATGATGCTTGAAGGACGCTGATAGACTTAGAAAGGGTATAACCGTGAGGTGCAAAGCGAAGCTAAATTGAATGATAATTTCTGAGGCTTGCGGGTCAACCGAGCCGGTCGCTATCCTGGAGTCGCCAGGCTTCTTACTCATAAGCCTATATCTCTCATTGGTGAACAGCACGATGTTCCCTGCCTGTTTCAGCCTCTCGGTATTTTGGTTTTCGGTGCTGCATTTGGCGTCACTACTTCCTGACTCTTCCACTCAGTTTCTTTTTCTTTTTACTTATAGTTTCCTTCCAGCCGTTTTCTCTCCTTTTCTCTCGACCTTTTCCTTGTCTCTATCACGGCTTTCTCTATATGTGTGCACTGCGCAAAGTTAGAATGTCGGCCTGATCGGGTCCGTAGGCTCTTTCGGTCAAGCAAACCCGTCCTTCGGTCTGTCACAACGGTCGGCAGAAATCTCCATGAGAATCTTTTCCTTCGTGCAGAAACACCTAGAAGATATGGGGCAAAAGGGAAAGAAGAGGCTGCAGTGGAACAGGGTATAGGGAAAGGGAGCAGCGGGACTACTTGCTGTACAGTTTTTCCGACAAGGCGGAGGATGGTTTAGCGTTTAGAGTTTCTATATCGGGGAGGATTGCACTGGACATGATGGCTCAGCACATTGTGAGCGGTGGTAGTGGGGTGCAGTGACAGCGGCAGCCGTGAGTGCCCCACAGTCGCAATCTCTCGCTTCTCTGTTCTTTGCTGGCCTTCTCTTCTTCTAGTTGCCGGCAGTGGAAGCAGATCATTGGGTGCGATTCTTTTCACACATCTCTATAGTAGGGAATCTGGTGATGATCTTAGCAAGCAACCAGCTCTCTCAATACGTACTGCCTGGCTGGAACACCCAACTTCCTTAGTCCTTTTTCATCCCCTTACTTGTTACGATTTTAGTTGGAATTTGCACGCCTCGCCCGCTGTCCGTGCAATCCAACCAACATTGTACAGTAGTATTAGTGCTCGTCCAAGCTCATCTCCTTCGTAGAGAGACGGATCCGTCCTTCAGAAGTATTTCACTGTGCAGAAAGGAGGCCGATCGACCCACTCTACTGCGGATGGCTTGCTCCCGCATATTTCTAGCCTGAAGTGTCTTTCCCATTCGTTCGTCTACGATACAGTCAAGCCTCGTGCAGCCTAACTCGACCTCCACCCGCTGCTTGTGTAGTTGGCTCTCAAACTCGCTCGCTACCCATGGTTTATCGCTATGATCATCACTCTTCTGTAACTGCAGATTGATGTGTCGTCTCAGTCCCGTCCCGTGTCGTCGACATGTGCTATGGCTGCAGTGCGTACTTACACTGTGTGCGACCACGATTACGACTGAAAAAAGCTAAAGCTTACCCTTCGTTTTCCTCGTTGCCTTTTCCTTCTACATTTACCCGTCGCTTAGCAGCGGCGTCAGACTCACCCTGTAGACGAAATTGGTATGTGACTCTCAATGTTACTCTTTTTGTCTGGCAGACAGCCTTCTTATTCTTCGGTCTTCCCTTGTCAGCCTTTTTTTACCTTTGAGTCTCGCCAGAAGTAGAAAAAGAAGCTTGGATGAAGTGAGAAAACGATAATAAAGGTATGAAGGACAACAAACACTCGGTAAAAAAAGGAAGGCAAGGCAGACGACGTTAACGAATTCAACGAACAAGCATGAACGACAGCGAAAAATCAAGATAGACTAAAGGACTGACTCTTCCTATGCAAATAACACGAACCCGAAGTGCTACGCTGATGGTGTTCGAATCCGCGTGGAGTAACGTAACGAACGACGTGAGCGCTAGGGTCAAGCATATTCAGCCATCAATATTATCGCCAATTGGCGAGGAAAAACATTCGAAGTTACATAGCAACAATACATATCAATGATACAATCGTGCCGCTGTGCAGAAAAGCAGACACGATTCGGCAGGTCCCATCAGACACATGTGCGTAATATGGCCACTATCTTCGATGAACTATGAGATTTCGACTGATTCGGCCCCTGGCGGCGAAGTCAGCCTGGTAGGAAATGTATCAGGGATCCTCGATTTTTTTTTTTGTACCGCCACCTACCAAGCTTCGGCTTGCGTTGATAAGGGCAGCTTTACGATAAGATTTTTCAAATACTCGCTCCACTTGGGCGTCACAAGATCCGTCCAACCTATTTTGAGACAGCTAAACCCTGGCACTGTGCCACCTTCTGTCTTGTGCCTGGCTGATGGACCACTGACTCATTGATTGAAGCGGCTATGGAGTGTTAGCATTTCGGTCGATTTAAGCCTACCTGGCGGTCATTATAGCCCATGGATTGATGCTGAACCATCAAATAGGAAAGTTACCACAAGCGTACAAACGACACTCACAGCGATATCGCGGTCGGAGGAATCTAGCAGAAGAGGGTATACATAGAAAATAGTATGTATTATTGGCTCCTGGCCGGCCTACAAGCATCTGTAATCGACAGGATCCAGCGTGTTTTCCTTCTGTAATTCCATTTCCACATTTCTCGTAGTATCCCGCAAAAAAGCTAAGGGCATATATGTACGCCCCAAAGGAGGGAGTGAGAGCTGTCACGTTATGGCGAGAGACTGCATACTTGTAAAAACATGAGGATGACGTCGACGTATGAAGTGTATAGCCGAGACGTGTAACTAATGGCCGCGCTGATAGTGAGGACGATAACAGGAAACTCTCCTCTTCTTATTGCTGTTGTCATCGTTAGATGGGCGGCAACCATCCCATCTACCTCAAGCGATCGATGGTGTAAGTCCCAAAATTTGCGACGGTTCATTACGGGTTTGCTCGCTGGCTGGTGCTCGTTTCGTCTTCACCTATTGAGTAACATGCATAATGGCAGCATGTGAAGGAAGGATCTCACACGAACATCTATACAACGAACGACCGACAGACAGACAGCCGATCGACCAGCCACTGGCCACGAAGTATCAACGAGAAAAGAACTCGTGTCCAACTACGGCCGCTTCTATTCTTCCATATATATATATGTAAGATGTAGCTGTCATTCCACTAAATCCAGTTGTTTGTTTACAACGGATATGATTCTCACGCATAGAACAATTGTACCCTCGCTGGAAAGGTTCGTCACCACGAAATTTGCGTCTTTCGGGCAATTACTCTTTGTTTGACCGTCCTCAAGCTACGTCGGAGCGTGCGTTACAGCCGCTTCAACAGCGATAGTGACCGGCCGCAACTTAAGCTGCGGCAACAGATCTTGTGCGCGGGAAGCCCGATTTGCGTTCCGAATGCAGGCAAACGCGCGCTTATTCTTTCCAAACACTCTCCGTTTACAGTTTGCTTACAGTTACTATAGTCTTATATACATATATATATAGAAGGAAAACGATATATTAATAGTGGCAATAGGCATATGCTATTTGTCTTCCGTACTTTCGTATTTGTGTTTTACAGCAAGAGATTGTGTCACTTTTTTTGTGTCATTGTTAGTACTGCTGACGCTTCCGTTATCTCTGCAGTGTTGCTTATTTCTTCTCAGTCGTGTCAATTCTCGGTTGTCGTTTTCTCGCATAGCTGTCTGGTCTCAGTATAAGGCTAGGATGGCCAAGCGTATCATCATGCACGCCGTCACTTGTTCGGCGAGCGCACCATAGGGGTGTATCAAGAGTCATGTGCGCTGTTTATAAATGCAAGGGAAAGACCTTAGCACTGACAGCCTATAAGACGCGTTGTTTGTGCGATAATGTAAGACCAATTCAGCAGGAACTGAGCCTTTTGCGTAATAATAACCCCTTAATGCTTGGGCTAGGTAGCGATTTGTTGTGCTCCGCACAACATAATAAACAGCATGATAAAAAGGGTGTGAAATGTTTGTGCTTACTTAAATCTCCTATCGGAGGTAAATATCGTTTTTTACGCAGCTATCATGTAAAATGATAGCAGAAATTGAAACAGAGCGAGGAAACTGAACTTTGATTCTGTGGACTTTGTTTATCCTTTAATCAATCGAATCTATTCTCAGTCGTCCTTTTCTCGACTACAGGCTTAAAGTTTTACTGGCTCAGCGCTATTATAACGTAATTTCCAGTGGATGAGTTTTGCCGGCGATCGTTGCTATGCCTCGGGCAAAAGGCCGAGTTTCTCTACCGAGTTTGCTGATGCAGTAGCGATTAACTGGTCGCGTTTTCCGTTCCGTCCTTCACTGCGTTTTGGCTAAGAAGTTTCGAGTTGTAAAAATACAGTAAGTTCGACTTCACCAGCGCCGTCTACTGTCGTAAATTTGTGATCTCTATTTTCGCAGCGAAGCGTGTCTCCGCATCTAATTACATCTGGAATACTGACGCCGACTTCTTTAAACTTGCTTGCTTGCCCATTCAGTCTCAGCAGTTCACACTGGCTGTGGCACTGATTCCCTGTGCCTGAGCTCAGGATTCGCGGCCTTGGCTAACCCGCAAGTGCGATGCATGATTCCCTTCAACCAAGTCGTTCGGACTCGATTTTACGATGTTGACAGCACCGGCGGCTGCTGAAACGTCCACAGCATAAGGATGAACAAGAGCTTGATGGCATTTCCGCAGCCATTGAGGGGAGCCAGCTGCGTTCGCTTTGTGTGTATAATATAATAGTATGAATAACACTGCGTTGCTGTGCTCAGATAGAAAATAGACCTATAAAAGTAACAGCGAGAGTTAAAGGCCGAAAAACATTTATCCCCTCCTGCGCGAAACGCTGGATCGGAAGCCCGTTGAGTCCCGTGAGAGCGTTTTGTTTGCCGTCTGCCATTCAACAACAACACGGACATTTGTCGGTCGCTGAAAGCGGGCAACATAACGGGGGGACAGATATCCACATCGTTTTTGACGTCGTCGCAGCAGCCGCCACTGCTTCTGCTGAAACGCATTGAATGTATGTTTATCGATGAAGCAGTAAAGAGCAGTGACCATTCGACTTCGATAGAGCTAGCGCCGCTGCTGCCAGCTGTTAGCCGTTGATCGGTTGTCGACCGGCACTCACATCGATCGCTCCGTTTTCTCTATGGCAAAAATTATTTTTTCCGCTGAGACTATTTCAACCTCTCTTCCTTTCATCTCCCGGTCTTTCTCCCTTTGGCCACCTTTGCTCTGCTTATCTGCCTGCCGATGCCTTGGCTACCGTTCAAAATGTTTCTTTCTTGAAAGAACATCTTTTTTTCGTAGATTTTAGCTGACAGAATAAAGGAAAAACACGAAGAGAGTAAGGGAGCCAAGAAGAAGAAAACTGACCGACAGAGCATCATCTTCGCGAGCACGTTGATGTTTTGAGGTGTCTTTTCGATAGGGTAGATAGACAGATAACTAGCTGTACATTAACAAACAGACACATACACACACAAAAAGATCTAAGTGCTGTACATAGAGAGATGGACCTTTTCGCTTCACTGTGCTGTTCCTTAGCAGTGAACGTAGTGTCATCCATAGTACGCATATATATGGGCAACATTACAGTCGTCGCCTTCGCCGCTGGTAGACGCTTCATCAGCGTCATGTTGCGGGCCTGTTTCGGGCCACTTGACGGCGGCAGAGCGTCGTTTGGTCATCTGTTTGCTGGCAGCTTTTGCCGGTCACTTGAGGCTTTGTTCGCTCTGATGATGCCACGGCTTCTGCTGCTGGTGGCCACATGAGTAGAGCCATTGACTACTGGCAGAAACAACAACATAAGAATTCATCATGGTGAATTCTTGTCTACTCAGACACACAAACACGTACAGACAGACAACATCTATTGCAGCTCTAAGTGTGTGTGTGTGTGTGTGTCGGTTGCTTCTTCATAGTTGCAGCCACTCGTGCAGCGCTGGTGGCTCGATAGACAAGCAGACAAAAAAGCAACGGCTGATTCGCTCTTACTTCTCTCTAGTCGCTCTTTTTTTCCCCTTTTATTCGACCACTCTTCATCCGCTCCGCGAAACCACTACACGACTCTATTACCATCAGCTTCGTCGGTGTCGTTGTTGTTCACGTCGTCCGCCGCCGCTGCCGCCGTAACTGCCGCGTGCCTTATGAACGTCAGCGGCAGCAGAGCTGGCGGCAAGCATCGCGACGGAGGAATAGGGGGAGACTAATACATCCCACGTCAGCATGACCCACCACGAGAGAAATGACCGACCGATGGATCGTTGTCAGTACCAGCGCCGACGGTGTCGTCTCGAGACAACAGCTGCCCAATAAGCTGCAGCAACAACAACGCTAGTGGAGCTATCGAACGGCCAGTGGCACAAAACCACGGCCAGCCAGAGGATAAGAGACAAATAAATAGCAGAGAATGGATGGCCAGTAGCAACGGCGCTTGAAACGGTGGCGCTGGTGCTGGATCTGAAGGTTTGAGAACAGATACGGATCGGTCCACGGAGGAGGGACGCAGGTGAGGCGAACCGGACACCAATAACAAGAATCAACGATCAGAGGATGAAAAAGAGGCCAAGACCGCAGTAATAGAAAGCGATAGGAGCCCAGAGTGATTTTCTATAATCGTGAAACTCTGCTACGCAAAACAGAGAACTGTGGTCTCATGGGTCGCCCACTGTCTGCAGCTCCAGTGGTTGCGTGTTTAAGTTTAATTGTAAAAAGCGAAGCAGGAATATACAAAGCCCACACTGCTACTGCCACTTGTCTTTATGTCTTTCATTTAAGCTTGCAACGCGAAACGGCGACAAGGTGGTGTATAAATTGACATTACTGAATTAAGAAACGGCAAAGGACATAAGGGAGATACATAGATGCATACTCTGATTCGTTATGTCGAACGCATTGGTTGTAAGGGGAGAAACGAAGGTAAATTCATTTGTTTTTTTTTTGCTGCTGCTGCTGCTGTCAGCCCCAGGTATACGGGCTTCAAAGGATGCTCTCTTTACGTCGCTACGAAAGCAAGAACCGTTTTAGCTTGCGCTTGTTGTTGGTTTTCTTGCTTATTGCTTATCAGCTTTTTCTTTATTCTTGTTTACGTATCGCAACTGTAGACTATTGTTACTGCTGCCGTGTCTTCCATGAATTCTGTGCGCGGGTCTTTTGTGTGCAACTCATTGTGGGGTTAACTTATACAAATGAACATCTATGTTCGTGGATCGACTGGGGTCGATTGATGCATGTCGCGTATCCACAAAACACTCGCGTGTACGTGTACGTATAGATCTGCAGTATCATTTAATTAGTGAGTTAAGGAGACACTTCGCGGTGGCTCGATCGATAGCTTCTACATTGTGGAAATAAAGCGACGTCCATTGACGGTGCGTCAATGTTTGCTTGTCGTAGGTGTTTCCCGAAAATCAACATAATGCATAGACGTCCATCCGCCAAACAGAACCCAGAATACGCTAAAAAAGACGAAATTTATATAATGGCCCTGACTGCTATATCAATGAAAGCAACGATGCACTGCTTAAACATCGGCTGTACTTCGTTCGTCATTAAGCTTTCGCCTGAGCATTACTTTCGCGTCACTTTCAAGCCTTATATCGACGCTGAGCTAACATGATGCGAAAGAAAAGCCCTTTCCGGGTTAACGATTTTCATTGAGAAACTTGAGGCACGTCTTGGTCGGCTTTTACGCGCTGCATTGTTTCTGCGGTTTAAAAATTCGGCTAGTCAAACGAACAGCGGAAACGTTGCTACAATTTCGATTGCGATAGGCGTCGTCAATAGATTTTACATGCAATGTACCCCTATGCCTGCGAGAAAGCTCCAAGTTTGAGCCTTAGTACGTTGTCTAATTGCATATGCCTTGCGAGAAGCAGCAAGTCTAGTTAATTGAAGGACCCAAGCAGGTGAGCATATTTGAAAACGAACGAATAGAGCCAAGCAAACTAACCTAAAAAATGTGAACATTTTCTATTATAAGGGGCCACATCGGCTCACGTTGCTGAACGAGAGGAGACAAGCATAGAGAGAATATGGCACAATATGAGAGGACAACGTGAACCGGCAGGCACAGCAGTTTACGAGCCAAAAAGGACTCGCGTTATTTTTCGTTTCGTCCGTATCTTATTTATTTGCGTGTCTCGAATCAACAGATGTAAGTGGAGTGGACCTACCGGGAAAAGCTGAGTGAGTCGGTCAGCGAGCGAAAACGCTATGGATTGCGATCGCTTCTGAACTTTGAATAGAGATCATTGAAGACACGCAAACAGAAGTGGCCCACTTCGTGCTGTACAGGTTTGCTAAAGAATCTTTCTTTTTCTATTGTCTCCGTGCCAGCTTGTAAAGCTGCCGATAGAAAGTGCCGACCTGTTTGATGCTTGGAACACCTGAACGCCCCTTATGTTTACGTTTGAGCGGCCCCGCAGGCGCTGTGCACACCATCAGACATATGGACCCAATAAGCACATACAGTGGAGACACAGAAGGACCTGTCTGGTTCCCTTCCGCTATTCAGCCTGTGAGTGAAATGACACAGAGAGGCCCGAATTCTTCACATGCTGATGTTGCCGCTGGAGCGGGTGGATGGGCAAATCGCCCGCAAAATCGCCACTGAAGCTTCCCTTGCTGTTGCTACTCCTTCAACTACTACAAGACATATTTTCTCCCCTCAAAAGGGAATATGTGCGTGAGGTTCTGCCGCGTACGAGCACCACTACTTTTCTTGGCGTAGACGAGCAGCGACGATGCCTAATAGACTTTACAACCGCTACATACTCAGGCAGCAATTCAAGCAGATTTCTGCCTAGCGGCTTTTGTGCCTGACACTAAACCTACAGACAAGGTCTAGCGTGCACTAGACAGGTCTGTACCATCGCTACCGCAAAAGCAGAAACAGCAACGTGTGATCTTTGCGTGGTCATAGCATGTGCTTCGTCGTTCGTGTGGGGACATAAGATCTGTGTGTTCTCTCAGACAAGGTACCTTGCCCGCCCCACTTCTTTTTCCTTCGAAGATTTCTTCAACTTACTTCTCACAATCAAGGGCGATATTGGGAGTAGGAAGCAGTTTGCCTCCTTTTTCCCCTTCGTCGACCGCGCCTAGCCCCTTTTTAAGCGGTGGGATGCTATACGACTACTGTTACAGCTGCTGCTTCTGCTGCCGCCGCCGCTACCGTTGGAGGAAGACTCCGGACTCGGTCGTTTAGCTTGTATGCTTCCTTCCTGTGGTTGCTATTCTGCTGCTGTTGCTGTTACGGGGCGGGTACCATGAAAGAAGGTGGCTTCAAGTATGAAAAACCTGAGAGATAGAGAGTCAGCCTAAAGCAATAGGGACAAGGTGTCCGAAACAGGTGCACTGTCTCTGCTTTTGGCGTCCTTCATTACCCCCCCCCCCCCAAGCCAGTTTGCCCTTGATAGAAATCCGATGGTTAGCTACGCAGCCATGTATGTGTTTCCTTGCCTACGAACCTGCACCTTCATGTAGACTGTGCATGTGCCTGAGCAATACACCTCGCCTACCTGCCACGAACCTTTGTAAGTGCGTAGATCAAAAGAAACTATAAATACGACAACTGAGGGTACGACAGAGGCAGGGAGCCAAGCGCCCCGAGCGTCTGCAGATCCCGACCGTTCCTGGTCGCTGAGGTGCTGTTACATACGCTTAGCCTGTTTACATACCCTAGCCAGTCTGCTGGCCTGATTTTTGTTCGTTTTAATCGAATGGGCAGCCGACAGAGCCCTTCAAGCTGCTGCTTCTTCCGCTGGAAAGAAACTGGTCTAGCTTCCTGACGCACTGGCTGATTCAGTTAATACAGTTGATACGCTTTCGATATTGGAACGTCGTTGCCGTGCGGATACAGCCCGCAGCGATATATTCTAACCGCAGCGTCGAGCTGGACTGATCCTAATCAGCTAAGGTTAAGTAGTCTACCGTGGTATAATGGTGATTTCATGTACGTCGCCCACTTATAAGAGGTTTTACTCGCGGTTCTAGCGATGACACTTCATTGTATTTACGATGGTATTGTGACATGCAGCGGAAGCAAAGCATTCAGTTTTCAAATTTTTAGTAGTAATCATCGAGTGTTCTTCTTGTTGTTCTCTAAATAGTCCCAACTCTGGCCACTTCGAAAGCTGCTACTTTTTATCATATCACGGCCGTCAATTTTCTGCCTTAGTTGTCACGAATATTCGGCCTGTTGCTATATTATTATCGTTATACAGCCTTGCTTCCGACTGACACCAATAGACTTCGTGACATTAACTTACGGAATTAGCTCGAGCTAATTACCAAATAATAAGGAGGTTTAGACGACTAGCAGGGGAATAAGAACGACCTTACAACTACAAGTCCATTAGCTCCTCACTTGCTTACCTGTTTTTTAGATAGAACAGCGACGTACGAGCTAGCGCAACGCTACAGGTTTCTGGCCGGCCCTGACACCAACGGTGGTCTCTTCTGTTGTTCATGGTATCGCGTTGAACGCGTTATAGCGCAGACAAGAAGCGAGCGGTCGCCGTATTGCCGAGGGTGCCTTACCGAAAGCAAGTAGCTTTCCGCTGCTCTAAGTCTGTCAGATGCAGTTAAGCCATCGGAAGGGTCTGCGACTAGCCGTTGACGCTGCCGAAAGCGCGGGGAGCGATGGAAAAATAGGGGGCTTAAGTAGGTAGTGATCGCAACGGCCAAAAGTTAAAACCAGCAGAACTGTGGCTGGTTGACATCGCCCGCTGATGCCGCGATGACGACAATGATACGAAACGCTAATGAATGTTACTTCACTAGTTTTTCCTGTCCCCGTACGTATTATAGGTAAGAAATGTCCTCGTATCGTCTCGCGAACTGCTGCGCGTCTCACCGTCTAAACTCACCGTTACTGTTATATGCTGCAGTCGTTAGTGTCAGCAGGATTACCGAGTCAGTGGCGGTAGCAGTATCTACGACAGCACCAGCGGGAGAGACAGCGTTTAAGGTCGGCAAGAACGAAGAATCAGACAGAGAGTAAGCAGCTGCGACAGCAAGACCGCTGCGCCTGAAGGGCGGCGATCGTACACGAATTATACATTCTAATGTATCACTGATTGAGACTAGCGAATGCAAAATACGGATGAGAGCTTGTAAATACACGTTATTCGAAGACTGAACCGAACTGAGAGCGACAGAACTGCTCAGTCTACAGAAAAACCGCTCGCATTAGAGAGGAAAAGGATACGTCTACCGAGAGGCTCGGCGCGGAAATTTGTCGCGCGGGAGACACGCCTTGACCTTCGGTTGAGTTGCTGTAGCAATAGGCTTAACAGAATAACAGCATTAGTATCAGAAACAAGTAAATTCCATTAGAACACAAGACTAAGTCAGAGTAAGCAATAGAATGAGAGCCTCGTCTGTGTAGGTCGATTGTTCGCTGGGAAGACGACAGCAGCAGAAGTAGCTTGTGGCGCCGCCTGACGAACAACGAAGCACGAAGAGTGACGAAGGTAACGATGACGATGAAGACCGAAGCCTAGCGCCACCCTGCGTTGTCCCCGTACCCATCTGTGAGGGCTAACGAGCAAAAATTAGTGTAGCGGAAACATCAGTATTAGCATGAACAGCGGTAGCGACATAATGTGACGACTTCGCGGACAGATGAATAAATAGTTAGAAATGAAATGGTGAGGCACAACTGTATTATAGGTTGCGTATGGCCGTTAGATCACGGATAAACGCCAATGAACAACGGTTAGAGAATATTTTTCTTGCAGAACTGCACATACATACGCAGTTACATCCGGAAAGATATTGATACAGCAATTCACAAGCGCGAACATTAAGCATATACTATAATGCTTGCAAACAACAAAAAATGTACACCTTAGACCTATCTTTCAGCTTCGTACACTGATTCGGCTATTTGACGCCTGGAGGCACTCTGAAGTCGACTGTCCTGTTGCTGCTGCTGCTCCATTCTGAATGTGATATGAGGGTGACACTTCACGTTTGAGTATAGTCATTGTTTGAGTTGAATGAATCATTGTTTCAGCGC
This sequence comes from Varroa jacobsoni, assembly GCF_002532875.2. NCBI lineage: Eukaryota > Metazoa > Arthropoda > Arachnida > Mesostigmata > Varroidae > Varroa > Varroa jacobsoni. The sequence continues at coordinate 25,907 of NW_019213957.1, read as the reverse complement.
GGAGATGTTGCCAATATTGGTTTGTCAATCGTTTTGTCTCAGTGCTCTATTTTGCTACCTGGGAACCGTGTTTTGTCTGCTAATAACCTCTCACCAGTGGGTCCCTATTGGCTATGTAGCTAAGTATATATGATGCGCGGCTGGTGTCGTTGCAATGTCGAGCGTCACAACGCTAAAAGCGATTGTGGATACTCTACGCTGGGTATTGGCGGAGACTTGTCGCCGTGGCTGCTATGACGCTTGGTTCATTGCAGATGGCGTTTGGGTGGTGTTCGCATGGTGGGTGTTATCCGTCTTACGATCTATCTATCGTCTGCGCTCGGTGCTATTACGAATTCTGCTGTTCATGCCCGGGATTTCATCATAGCCATCATCCTGACATCGTCTACTTTCTATCGTTGTGGCCTGTCTCCTTTGAACTCGTTCGCACTCATCGCTCAAGCTGCGCCGTAGTGCAGCATCGCCGATGATGGCGAACGTAGATGACGACGATAAAATCGTGCCGGCCGCTGCGGAATGAACACTGCCAGCTGCTCTTTACTGAATGGGGCTGTGTTTTAATTTGCTTCTGTTGTCGCTGCTGGAGAACAACGTCAACAATAACAATACAAACGACATCCGCGCTCCAATGAACTGAGGAGCTGGCAAGCGAGCGAAGCTTCTGATTGAGACGAAACGACAATGTACGCGGACTTTATCGAGAACCACCCTGGAGCTGCTGCTCTCGCCGCTACTTGGTGCACGAAGCCGCCATGATGGCAGTGGACCTACGTTGCCCTGCTAGATCGCTTGCTCGCGGTCGAGCAGATAAGCGGGCCTATACGCCTGCCTATCTTACCAGCATCCCGTCTCATAGAGTTGACCACAATAGTAGCGGTTCGACGGCGGCGTCAGCAGCAGCCAGGCCAAGTGAAATCGACTGTGAAATAGCAAAAAGTTGATGGTTTACTTGGCTGTCATTGCAGCTGTGACTGGTGCTGATGGTTTAAGTCCTCCAACGCTGTTGCCGCCCCTCCAACAATAGACATAATAGCTCGTAACAACAGCAATGTGTGTCTCCCCGACGCTCCGATAACTGCCCATAGACCAATGAACCACTGCTGCATTAGCGATTGTCACCGTTGTCGCGACCCTCAAATAAATAGCCTACCTTAGAAATTGTCAAAAGTTATCTTCCGAAGCCAGCTACCGCTTCTGCGTGCTGTTGTGTTACCGTTACGGTCGGGATTCTTGCGAAGCATCCTCACCGAACCCTCGTGCAGCCTTTTACCGTGGCTGAGCCTCGTTTCAATCTCGCTTCTTGCCTCTGCTATCTTGTTTGTTTACCCCTTCGTGCCATACCTAAGAACGTTTCATTATGTTAGAGCGTGTACCAGGGGCGTCGCCGCAAAGCAAACCACACTTCCGTTACACTGTGTTGTTAATGCTATATGCGATCAGTGCTGATGCTGGTATCTATTTATTTCTGTACCGCGATCAGCACCGATAGAGCTAACTGATGCAAATGTAGATATTCGAAGTTACTACTCCTGAACGTCACTTGAAGGATCCAGGATGAGAGGTAAAGCTATCGGTAGACGACATGTACTAGCATTAAAAATTATTGGCTTGAATAAAGCCGCCGCTATCAAAAGTTGTCATTGAGAAGGTTCCTTAGCTCCAGTAGGATTGAGAGCATGTGTTATAATAACACTTGTATTTGTTCACATACATACGTAGATTAGAGTTCTATAATGAGATTGTACAAACAGCATTTTAATTAACGTTAGAGATGGGACATCGCAGTTCCGAGACGTTCATTATCGTTAACTTTTAGGAGTTCCATCATCGCAAATACGAACTTATAACAGCTGGTATTTACGACGACCGGACATAGCTGAGGTCGTTCTTCAGTCATATAACACACGAACGCAGCTAGTCGAGTTGTGCAAGAGGAGACTAGAAGCAGAAGGTAATACGAATTCATATAAAAGGCTTAACGTTTATAATTGTAATGCTTTCATATATATATACACACACACACACACACACACACACACACACGTACACCATCAAACTTTTTATTCCATCCTGTAAGCCGTTTGTAGGATCTACCAAGTGATCTGGACGGCAATCTTGCAGTCTTTCGCCGTTCACTGCTCTCTCTTTAGACTTTTCATGGTCTAGCCAGATTGCTTCGTCGCTTTGTTCAGCGCAACGTTTAACTAGGACAGAAAATATATGGCAATTTATATCATATGTATCGTTTCCGTTTCGTTTACTTTTTTCGTCAAATTAAAATTCTTCGCTGGTAACTGGTGCTTCTACAATTAGTGGTTCAACGGATAGTTAACAAGGCACTGACAAGCACCATAAGCTGAGCTAGGTTGGTGCAAGACATGGGCAAAGTAATCTAAAACGACGAGGACAAAAACATATTCTTCGTCCTAGTAACAGTTTCTTCTGCGCGTTTTGCCGTCCGTCAGCGGGGGCAGAGCGAGTTTGGCTGGACCCGACCCAGTTTGTATCGGCTGATAAAAGGGCAGGCAGCTGCTTTCAGATAAGCCGAGCTTCTTTTTGTGTCAAGGAAGAAAGCATCATCATAGCGGCATCATAATATCAATTAGTGCAGTTTCTGCTGTTTCGTTTTGAGGCGCCACCGCATGGAACGACAGAGATAACCTACGACAAGCCTAACTGCGACACGCCTTCTGCCTGATCCGCCACCTTTTACTTCGTCTTTTCTCCGTTTGCTGCTGAAAATATTCAAAGAAAACGTTCAACATTTATGTGACCTCGGCCAACCTTACCCGAGACTCAGAACGGCGACGTTAGTACAGCCGACATATTTGATGCCCCTGCCCGCTAATCCGCTGCTGCCGAGGTTCTATGCGTGTAAATATATTTTGTAACTAGGACAAATTGGGCTCTCGAAATCCGTGCCATGGCGATATGCAGTGAGCTAGCAGCACTGTAGTTTGGCAGACACGTAATAGCACAAACCCAAGAGAGAATATTGAACAACAATTCTTCTTATGAATTTTGCTCGTATTGATCCCGTTTTCTGTACTCATTTGACCGAATAATTTAACCGTTATAGGCAGCCACTTGTGGTATTTTAAACGAAAACAAGAATGGCTAGTTGAGG
>NW_019213957.1:0-22680 GCF_002532875.2 Varroa jacobsoni | reverse complement strand
GAGCAAAGACGATAGCAGTCGATTTGGCTCGCGCATATGCATCTCCGATACTTCGGAAAGTATATAAGAACAATTTGTCCGTCGTCCATTGTTATAGTTAGCATTCTTCCGAGGTCCCTGTCGGTGTGACTAACACACCAGAAAGCGTTCAACGCAAGGGCAACCCTTTCGAATTGAACAAAACAGCACGATCGCTACCCTAAATCCTGCTGATAGCGTCGAAAAAAGAGCTGAGCGGGCGTTCTATTGATAGGCGCCTGCCTATCGAAAACGAGCAGCAACAGTTACTATCTCATCATTGATCATCCGGCCTTACTACCCCCTGATCTCCAAGATGGAATAGGATATATGCCTATAACGACACATTGACCGGCGCAGACAACATCTGCATGTTTATGCAATGGTAAATTCGAAACGACTTGTGGCTTATTGAAACGTAACAACATACTCAATAGTGGTAAACTTCAAATTAGGCAGTTTCTTGTACGCCCGTGATGCGGTCGATTGAAGACGGCGGTGAAAAATATGAGGTTTAGCCAATATTGGCACCTTATTTCTACAGCTTATAGGATTCGTCTAGTCTCGATAAGTGGCAAAATTTCGATTTTCACATATCGCAGTAGGTATATATTATGTATACAACATTTTATATAAAGCTTCATTTTGCATGAACTGATTAACAGGATGGATACAGGATAAGCATGTTGGCGATTACAAGCTCGAACTTTCCATGACTCTGTGTTATTAATGAATATGTTTGTAGTCTGCGTCAACGAAAGTGGGCGGGTCCGCTTTTGTAAATGCGGCTGCATGTCTTGTAATCACGTGGAGATCTTGCTGGTGACATCGGCTTAGAACGGTAGACAATTTTTTTGGGCCAACAACGACTCGGACGCAAGAAAATACTGTCAGCATCGTAGCAGGTTATTAGCAGAACGGGAATTTAGTGCCAATAAATCAATGGTAATTGCCATAACCAATCTCGATCAATAGCAGGACTACATTAAAAATGCTGTTTGTATCACCAAACAGCGCCAGCAGGGTTACGCAACGAAACCAAAGAAAAAAGAATTCGGTTTACGAGCTCCAAAAGTATCACCAAGCAGCGTTACCCTAAATAATTAATACGTATTATAGCCATGATGATGATAGCAACTATCACAGCGCCAATCACCTTCGAAGTGACAACTACACGTTTCGGAACGTGGGTCTAACCCCTAATGCCTCGACCAGAGAGCAAAACAAGCAAATCGTCTGCTGTACTGTCAGAATTAATGGTCAGATTTCTGCTATGAGCATTGTTCGGTCAGAGTAGCTTGAGGTAGCCCAAATAAAGAAAGTCTATAATTTATGCCGCACCTGCGGGCCTTAATATTTACCTTTCCGCTAACTATGCATTTTCATCCAAAGACGCGAAACACTTTTTCCTCATATAACATCTTTGGGACATGTTTTATCCTCATCTCTTTGCCTTTGCTCTCTTCTATAGAACGAGAAAATAATTGCATGGTGCCGATCTGCACCTTTCGGCCGTATAGCATACAGGCGGTAAACATTTACGCATGTCTTTGCTGTCTTCTGCTGATCCGCTCAAAGCGACAAGAGCGATCAGAATCAGTAGCCAAAACACAAAGCAGCAGCAGACGTTCGTTCTCGTCGCAGGACTGTCCTTCGTAAAGCTAAAGCCAACACAATTGGATAACCGATAAAATTCACCGTTGATTTGGCTGTTCGTTTAGGTGCAGCTTCTGTTGTCGCCGTCATCAAAGCCGACGCCAAGACCGCCGCCATTGAGTGACCTTCAAAACGGCAAATACAACAACGGACAAAGCAGCGGTAGTCATTGCAAGAAGCTGCATCACTATCATCGGTGCTACTGCTACCATAGAGGCATGCTGACTGAGGCGCCGCCGCCATCTTGACCACTAAAGCTGGGAAAAGCACCACCCATGGCTTCGTATAGTATTTGCGGTATCCCCCATTTGCATCGTCCTTTGGCAAGGCAGTGCGCGCCATTCAGTGCGGACCCGCGCTGTGGCTTCTCAACAACGCTGCCAGGCCAGTTTGGACAGAAGTAAAACAAACAAAATATCGCTGCCAAGAAAAGCGGTACCACCACAATCAACATCAGCCATCAGCGTCGTCAACACAGGAGCATCGTACGAAATGTCTGATCTCGTAGATGCCGGCCCGTCAAGCGCAAGTGCTGCTACTACTGCTTGAGCTATGGCGATTCCTCTGTTTGTTTGGACTGCTAGGACTATGATACGTATACGCTGCCTAGTTCTTTTGTCTTGTTTCTCGGTGGCATCTTTTTGTTGTTTACACAGTTGATGCCCACCATTTACTACCACGGCCATCGATTAAACCAGACTGCGGCTGCAGGAGGCAAAGTATCGTCGAGATAACCGCATCCTATACAGCAGCATCTACTAACTACCGTTTCCCTGTAGGATTAAACAGGGAATAATGCTCGTTCTTGTCGGTGGCTGGATACGTGCATATTTAAACACACCCAGAAAGTAAAAAAAACACTTAAAAAAGATAAGCAACAGATCAAGTGCACCCTACCGAAAAAGGCACAGGCATCACAGCCAGAAGATACCTGAATCTCCTCATTTCGCCGTTGACGATCGTACATTAGACACATCTTTAACAAGTGAATGCCAATGGTGGCATACCGTGTTGGTGGCGACGCGCTACGGGATATGGGCATGATTCTTCAGCTTTTTTCAGTAGTTTTCTTCTGCAAAAATGGCAATTCATAACCAGTTTTCTGGTAGAGACACCGTCGACACGCTGGTATATTTCGTGTTTGAATTTTATTGTATGGTAGTTACTGTTACTGCATAAGAAACCAACGTGTGACCATATCATCCGTCAATGCAAATGGATGGCACTTTTTGTTTAATCACGCAGCCCCGCGTATACGATATTCGTAATAAATACGATGCTGGCACGATTACTACTACTTTGGGATATACACTAGAGGTCCATGATTTTACTTAGAAAAAATAAGGCGGCGTAGTAAATGCCGCCTGAATAGTTCGTCTGTTCTGCACAAATCAATGTTTCCACTAACGTCTGCTGTCGGCTCATCCTAACTACCGTTATTTGAACTATGAAATGCCAAACAAATTTGAGAAACTTAAAGGTCACTGCTTAGGTTCAACTTACTCGGATCGACTTCAGTTACACTTAACCGAGAAATGGACTTTAATTAATAACATTATCATTATTGTACTGACAATGCCTCATGTGACCAATGACAAAAACCCAGGTAAGTTTAAGGTGTTCACGAAGAAAAACATCACGCTTTTGCGGGAACTTTAGGCAAAACAGATAAGACAGTCGCGTCAATTTCTATACGAAAGCAAGAATAGACAAAACTTTACTCTAAGTACTTTTTAGCTATGCCTTACAGGTTGCCCCACAAAGTGTAGGTTGATTTTTAAGTTTGCTAGACCATGATTGCCATCGAAACTAGCTTAGTACCGGCGAATTTCAACGCGACTTTCCTCTTTTTTTTTTCGACTTTTACATGTGATTACTATGACTGTATATCCTTTTTATGGCGCACTAGAGGATGTTGCACTGACCAGACATGGGCATAAAAAGTTCCTGCATCGGCGGTCACCTTTGCCCCTACAGTTTTTCTGGTGATCGTCAATGCAACCAAGCCGCGAAAAGAAGCACCGGATAATGTCTCCGCCGCTGCTGCAAGCAGAAACTGTGTGTGATGTTTATGTTCAACAGGAAACCGGTTACGTAATGCAAGAGGCTGTAACATTCAAATTGTTATCTCATGTGAATCTCAGCAGGGCTGATGAACTAGCAACAATAACGGTATTGGTAGCCACGAATAGTAGACGCCACTATGTTCGAACTGTAACAATTGAGAAGTTGAAGTAGACACCATTTTTCTTACTGTTATTATCATCGGCTATTATGTGGCAGCTAAAGGAAACGGTTGCCACCAATAAATACATAACATCCCAAGAGCACGTAGCCATAAAGACGGAACAATGTTTCTCGCACCTACTGACTCATTGGATGACTGATTCGAGCAACAGTCACAGGCGATCTCTGCACAGATCGGCGAAACAGAACGAAACACGATCGAAAAACAAAGGCCGGACACAAAAGGCAACGCCAGGTAAAACATGGACTTTTCTGTTGAGCGGGTTCGCGGTGATCGGTCCTGCGTTCGTACGTTCCGTTGTCGATTCGACTAGTCAGTCGGCTTTGATGTGGCTGTCGTCGTTAACCTGCCGCTTTGGAGCTCTGGTAAAGCAATTGCACGCCAGAGGGGTCTGTTCACAGCTTCGGCCTCACTAAAGGATCACGAGATCAACGACCTGCTTTTCCCGGCCTTCCTAACAGAGTCGGCTCAGACAGTTGGCCACCGCTGCTGGTATCGCTAGACCGCTTTATTCGAACAGACAGCGCGATCGACGCCGTTGCGGTCCAGTGGTCCCGAAGTCCGTTAGCCGCTATTAAAGCAGTAGCGGCAGCCCCTACCGCTTTGGAGACTACAACCGGAGGCGACATTGCTACACGAGAACTTAACCAAATTGGTCAATGTTAGACACATCGAAACGCCGATGCACACATTTCGATAATATGGCTGCCTTCAGGCGACAGTAGTGCCACATTGACCGCCGCGTTTCCGAAACGCTTGGCGCTTTAAGTAAACTCCGCAACAGACGACGCACGCTAAACAAAGATTGTTCATTAACAAATAACAATCGACTGGATCGACTCGATCCGATTTTCTCGACTCTCAGTTTGATGGTTCTCTAAAATTCATCGGTGCTATTTCTGTTCGCCATATTCGTTGCTGCTAATTGGGCTCTACGTATCGGTGCGATCCGTCGACCGTCCACTGCTGATGCGGAACAAAGCTGTCACGTACATACGTTCCTTTGTTAGGTCAGACGCACGACTGCTGCCGCCGCCGCCGCCGCTGTGTGATCTGTCGTTACTGTCTCATCTGTAATTGGAATACAACTAGATCAGGCTGATAGCTGCATTGTAATCTGATTCAGCAGCGATCCGAGTGACCTGACCAACTTATTCATAGGTCAAAGAAATGACTCTGTGTAATAATGTTATCGGATTATTTTTCTTTCCTCAGCTCTACACACGAACATCCACTCCTAGCAGTGGTTCTTTCCCGTGCCATTATAGATACGATAGACAACATGTTGTATACGAATTTTTCCTCCCCAGCGATGCTGTTTCGTTCCAATTGCTTTCAGGGCTTCGATGCATTAGTTGCATGCCTAACTTTTCTTTTTTTCTAGTTACAGCATTATCTGCCGTAGCTTCGAAGCAGCAGTTGATCGGCAAGAACTTAAGGAGTTTTAGTTCAATATGGGTCCGCCGCGTTCAGCGCGCCAACGTGTTCCCAACGTGCGGGGCCAGCTAGTTGCTCGCGCGGATCTCCCTCAGACCGACGACACCATCCACCTCATTCAGATGTACGCCATCAGGGCAGTACCCATAATGCCAGTACAGCAGAAGCAATTTTGGCGATCACTGCTACTGCAGTATCGTCGTTTGTCATGTTCGAAGTTAAAATGTGTCATTTGCTACTGATTTCACTTTCAGCTTTTGCTCCGGTCTCACCCACGCCTTAATCATAGTAATGTACATGGATCATCGTAGCCTTCTTGTTCAGCGACGGGGTATGAGTGGCCTCATTACAACGATGCGCCGTAGTTAGCAAACGGTGAGGAAACCGTTGATGAGAACACTTGGGTGGTTGTAGTGCTGATGTTGCCGTCGATGCCACCGTTCGATGCGGCTAAGCCAGCAACGTCGTCACAACCACGTAACAAACGTAAGTGTCAATGGACGACGGTACGCGAGTTTACGCAGATACGCGTGAGCAGGACAAAACAGTAGTATAAGTAACAGAACACGAATGACGTGAAAAAGTCCGTTTTTGAATCAGGCTAGCACCGGCGTACGCGGACATGATACACGCTATGTTTGTTTCGTGCACGTACGCACGAAAGTCGACAAGAACTTTAATTTATTCGGCTAGTTAATATCAAAGCAAAGCGGGCGGTGCTAGCGATAATACGAACGGTTTTCCGTTCAGCAACTGACAGCTGAAATAGATAACCAATGTATAATATATAGCATATACAAATATAAAGTATAGCTAACAAATATCGGGCTGTCATCGACTCTCCAGTTTAACTGCTTATCAACTTGGTTACAAGCTACATCGTATTCATAAATTTGACAACGAAATAAAGCTAAAGTAGTACAGTTACGCTCGGCTTGTTTACCTCTTGGCTCGTTATTGCCTAAAAGCATTTTGTTTCTCAATGCTTCGTTATCTTTTATTGGTGTCCAGCCCTATTTCGTGACCATAGACGCGCCTATCACCATCAGCGGAATCGTCCGCGACGAGCAGAAGGGCGGAGCCTCCAGGAGAAGATCCAAATGACGCAGCAATAGGACCTAATAGCGGAAACAAAAAGCACGTTCTCTGTCCTTCTGTTCAGCAGAACGTCCAGTATCGCAGTAATCGTAGTGACCCTAGTAGTTGTAAATGATAGCTTTTAGCAGTCGATGGTGCCTTAATGCCTGCGACTGTACAAGCCGCTATATCCATCAGTAAAAGTAGAGCAAACTACTGTCGCTTGTCCCGTTTCGTCAGGTTCGTTCATTACGTCGACAGCTGCGAGCCGATGACGACTCGATTCAACTACAGCTCCAGCAGAAACAGCAACAGCAACGGCCGTTTCAGAAGCCACGCATTCTGCCGTCTGGATGTGCGAAGCAACGAGAGAGTTTCCGTTCAACAGTTTGGAAGTTATCCAGGGCCAGAAAAAGAAGAAAAGGAAAAACGCGTCTACAAAGGACAACTATTATTACTACGGCCAGGTAGCGCGAGAAGGTTTTGGGTCGACCCAGCGGATAGATGGTTTTGGAATGAGACAAGTGCAACGACGTTGTTACCAGTTCATCTTCACGCTTTTTCTTTCTCCCTCTTTCGACTCGGACTGCTACAGCGTCTCGCGCCACGCTCGCTTTTCGTTGATCGATTTACTCCTTCGTTCGTCGCCATGGCAGTTAATGCCACCGTCGTCATCGTATTGGCCGTTCAATACGACGATCTCAGCACCAACCATCGGCGCTCGAGGCAATCACAACCTCCGTCCGTCGGCATCGATAACATTGTGCTGACCAGCAAAACGACGGCGAATGCTAGAAATACTAGTAGCAGTAGATTATGAAGTGTTACAGAAGAAGCTGCAGTGGAATCATACGAGAACAACGAGAAGCGGACACGTATCAGGCGCTGCGCGACTCCCGCATGGCGTTGATCTTGATTTTAGTGGAACTGACTGCGGCTGGCCGGGCTGTTCCTGCCGCTGTTGCTCACGATGGTAAAGCCAGCCAAATAGTATAGATAGGGAGAAGAGCTATTATTGTTGAAGCTGGCGGTGGCGAAGTTCAATGACTTCGAAAATATGGAAGAGATCGGCCACGCTAACAGCGCTGCAGTCGAAATAATCGAGACACGACAGAAGCCGTAGCTATGCCAACATATGATACGATATGATTGTCTCGGAACAAAGCTTCATAACGATACGTGCGTGTGTGCGAGTGTGTGTGTGTGTGTGTGTGTGTGTGTGTCGGTGTCCTGCTGTATCCAGTCGCTCTTGTGCTGTGCAAAAGGGCGCCCGCTGCTGAATACTTCGTTAACATACCGGAGTACGATTCTTGCGCATAACAGACCGCACGCTATCATGCGCAGTGTTAAACAAGTAGATGGACATTAACGGGAACAGCATGAAGTCAAAGAGAGCCTCAGATAATATTTCACGACTCAACCTAGCATAATATAGCCTTTGACAAATTTCGAACGATTCTCGAAGTTTCGTCTTCTCCATAGAGGATCATCGTGTTGACAACGTATGCATTGCTAGTCATGAAAGAACAAAAAAATGACAAGTGGACAAATTTCAGTTCCATTGTATAATTGAGAGCGTTTATACGTCACTCCGCTGCCTGATAATATTCAGATATATATAGTCTAAGCATTTCTAACTCCATGTAGATTCATACCACAGCTGGCATTCATGATGTTGCGCTCAACGTGCAGTGTAAGCCTTTCCGCCGTTTAGGAACGCTTGCTTGTTTCATAAAAGAAAAACAAAAAAAAACTGTTCCTAGAAACGAAAAGTTGGCTACCTTAAAACTACCGGGGGCTAGGAGCGAACGGCGGCTACGGATCCGTACGACTGACATCAGACGGTATCCTAGCGCCTATTGACGCGACTAGAATAACTGCTTACTGTAAACATGTGTCGATTGCACGTCGCGCGTGCAGCATCTAAACGGTGCTCACCAGCGCCTCCACAACCTCGTCTCACTGTTTTTAGCCTAGCAAAGATCAAACTGACGGTCAGTATCGTAGTTTGGCCTCGCACCGACCATAATCGACGAATATCAGTAAAGCTACAACTACCGTAACCACTCTCGATGACAACTGACTGCTTCGGTATCACCATTTCTATAATAATAATGCAACCCCTGTTACCGCTAATGGCTACAACCCCATTTTATGGAAGACGCCCACTACACTGTAGTTTTTACAGCAGCCTTGTGAAAACAACCGAAGTATAATAACATGATTTTGTCCACGTTGTGTTAGAATCTACACTTTGAAACAGGACCCGTTGGATACGCTTGCCTAAATGCTCATCTGTGCATAACGACCGCTCGTGATGCCATGATGATATTATAATTAGCTAGTTTTCAACATGCTAATCGTTTTGCTTAGTATTGTCAGCTGAAGGGAACTACGAAGTGCACCTTCTTCATTCGAATATAGAACAATGTTTCCTTTCTTCAATAATGTAAGTCTTCAATAAAATAGTATGTAAGAAAGGGAGCTACGGTAATGTCGACATACAACGAGACGCATTCGGGCCGTTTCTCATCGCGGTGCGCCTATTCTGAACGCCAGTAAAAGACAAGCAAGTTCCGCAGATAACGAGAAAATAAACGAAACACGAATAGTAGAAGTTACGTCATCAAAACGACCGCCATCATCATCACAGTCACCATCATGTCCACTTGTTTTTCTTCTTATTATTATTGCAGCATACCTACTGTTATTAGCGGGGCTTCCAAGAATTAAGCGTTTTATAGCGGCAGCAACAACCCCCACCAAAGGGGGAGAGAGGGGGGCACGAAAACTTTTCGACACCGGTGATGTCCAACTTCGCCCCCTTCGATGCCAGAAAAAGGAACAGAAGAAAAGCTCTTCAGCACCTTAAAAATGGCTGCATGCTGACTGGTGACCAACATATAGTAGAAGCATTTTTTGTGCCGATTACCAGACCATTCGTTCAGTTCATATGAAAAAAGGTAACATGATGTCATGCCACGGCGTTTTCTTTCAGCGTAAACACCGCCGTTACTTCTCAGCTGATTCTTGGCAAGCTCATTTATTGAAGCTCAAGTACGGAATAACACGACGGAAACGAAAAGAAAAACATTCAATGCTTGAGCATTTTCTGTCGTACCGACTCCCGGAATTCAGTGCGTGGCAACTTGCAGACTCTTCTTGGCGCCGGGTAAGTTTCGACGTAAGATCTTCCTGCCATTCACTAACCTGTTGAAATATGAAATGACGTCGGTGCATACTAGTTTGTGTCAACGTAAATAAACTCACGTGGCGAAGGTGCCAGGAGTATCGTTGGGCATCATCGCTCGTGATGTAAGTCAGACCCCAATGTCTAAATAACACAGAAAATGATCACCGCTTGTTTATATTTGGCTTTGCTACGAAACTGCACCGCAATAACATCTGTTTTGTTGCTACAAATGTAGCCAAACATAAGGATGATTATCGGCCTATTAACGCAGGGGTTAATACTGCTTTCATTAGCAGTTAACCACAAGGCACATGTCAGTTGGCCATCGAAGGGAGGTCATCTGGGTTCGGCAAGGACACGATTGGTGCACACAAATGGGGCGAAAAAGGCGAGTACATAGATTATGTACATATTTAACTGTAGAAAAAGCTTCAAGTCAGATAGATATACATGACGGTAACTTAGTAAACAAAAATAAAGTTACACTTCGGAAACTGCACCGCCAATAAGACTAATTTCGAACACAATTCTGTCAGTTGAATACTGCGCACCGAATTGCCCAAGGTCTGTACCTTTACGCCTGTGGGCATACTATTTACAGACAGAGCTATACAACTTCGAGAACTGTGCAAATTATTAACCTAAAAACATTACTAAGCTGACCAGATTTTACAGCTTTCCTATATGATTTTGCTTTCGGTATGAATCATCAGTGTATGCTATTTGTGCATTTTGCGTCCTGTTTAGTAAAAAATATCGGACAGGCATGCTTCCGATACGCGTCTATTGAAAGCCGCACGATACTGTGGACCGTGCATCAGACAATTATATCCGTACTTAAACCATTACATCTACTGTTTACTCTTCCGTAGAGGAAGCAGCCTTCAATTCCTAATTAGTTTGATGGGACCCATCAGTGAACTCTCCCAATAGTGTGTACGATGTTCATGGCATCCTTTTGGCCATTGCCGACGCTTCTAAATAACAGCCGGAAGCATGACGTTCTTTGTGATGAAGAGGTTGCCGAAAAATCCCATCTAGTACATTCATTTAATGCTTCTAAATCTTTAATGACCATTTCCATCTGGTTAAAAATAATTGGGTTCGTAATGTCCTATGAGCATCTGGCTATATATAGATTGCCTTACAACAACAACAGTTAACTAAAATGGCCCCTTTCTCATAATAAAACTCGAACAGGGGTTGACAAGCATAAGTAAGCATCATCAGAGATACAATTTTCACTCTAGTTAACATAATTACAGAGCCACTGAAGTATGCCACTTCACCGGCGTAACTTCGAAACGAAAATGCCTCTTGCGCTGCCTTTCACACGTCGCAAAATCAATGAAGAAAAGGAAAGATGTATATGGATTAACCAGGGAGCGATAATACGGCAATCAATTATCTTACTTTCCACCTGTCTACCGAGTTGGCAAGATCACTGTAGTTAATTTAGCCAAAATAGGAGTACACCTGGAAGCCCTGCAAATCGCTGGTATCTCTCGAATGAGACTCATTAACTTCTCTTCCCAGTTTCGTTGTCTCCCGTCCTCTCCTTATCGTTCTTACTTTTCGTCGCTTATGATGAGAATCGCAGCAACACCGTGGAAATCGACCGCAGCGGACTGCATACAGATTTCAACCGAACACAAAGGACCTTTTCTACTCATAGACCCGGAGCGAATCGTGGCGTGGCGTCGCTTGCAAAAAGAAGAAGCTAAGAAGACTAGACACTGCTGCAAGCTCAAAAAAGCGCTGGCAACCTTCGAAAATGGTGGACGCTTTCTCAACCATCGTACCGACACCACCGAAAGACGGAAGGAAGACTGCAGGACGACAGAGCGACGGCCATATGTAGCGCATAATGTCGTCGACGTATCTCATAAACTCGTCGTTTTTATATGGATGCTATCGCCATTCGACACGAGCTGCCATCTGGTGTCGAACCTCTGGTTTTGGTTTGATTTTTTTTGATAGCCGAGCAAATTACTTTCGTCCATGTTCGTATAGAATATAAAATGAGAACACTGCTACGCGTCGTGTCATTTTGCCGTAGTGCGATAATATCGCAGTGGCAGAATTGGCATTTTCCGCCTGGCCATCGCAGCTGATATTCAGTAATGTTGAAGGGCTAACTGACAATAATCACGATAATAACAATAATAGCACACGTGGAAAGGGTGGCGGTAGGTAATCAGTTGGCTGCAGGAGAGGGAAGCCCGACACAGCGATGACCAAAGAAGATGAGAAAAAGCCGCGTAAAAGATAAAAAAAAAAACATTATGTTGTACTACCAATATTTTGATGTCTCTTTGATTTTATTGTCTGCTCTTTGTTGAGTCATCCGCTGTCGTCTGTACCGTAACAGCGAAAAGTGGTGCATAATAACTTATAGATGCTGCAACAGCTTTTTCTTCCTGAAGCCGTTATCTACAGGTCCAGCGATGGTCAGCCGCGTGCGTTCTGTTCGACTTTACCATTGTCATCTGTTCCGCAGTCACTAATAGTCATATTTAATAACGTTAGAAAACCACTTGAGCAGTATTGGGATAATATTGACTGTCGCCGAAGGCACAAACGTTACGCAATAGAGAAAACCAAGGAAAAAATCTTCGTTCGGCTTGAAGCGTCTTGCACCAGGCTGTACAGTGCAGTGTCTCTCATGGTTGTCGTTAGCATTGTCAGACGCAGTTCATCAATGTCTGATGCCGCTCGAGTTAAGATTCATGTGTGGGCGACGAATCATCTCGTTTCCTTAACCGTATTTCAATGTGGATTAAGTCATTTACCATGCATGTATCCGTCTGTATGTCGCCCCCCAATAGGAAATTGTTTCAGCCAGTAGCAGAAGAAACGCTCCGTCGCACTTGGGTACGAAATAGCTACTGTCTCTAGTATGGTGATCAAGTGACGCCTTTATACGGCTTCTAATTAGACAGCCGGTAAGCAAGCTGGAAGGTAACATTCTATTGAGCCTACTACCGATGGCTTTGGAAACCGACGGAGAAAATCGTCGCGTAAGGATCGTCGCTGCGGCCAGGCCGTCGACACCAAGCGCTGCTGACGCTGTTACTAGTGGACACCGCGACCCAATTTCAACGGGCAAGCGTATTCGCTAGACATCAGCATCTTCAGTAGCATTACCGCAGCTCGCATCTCCGTCCCAACCGCAATATCGATAACAAAACCGCAACGCTTCGAATTACTCTGCTGTTGTTACAACAAATAGATGTTTAACAGGAAGCTATCGTCGGCGTAAAACGCCAGCAGCAGCCGTTGTTACTACACGACAACTGAAGTAAAGAGTGATTCTGATCCAGTAAAATTTCAACTGCCGCAATCAAAGCAACAATCTAAATGCAGAGTAACTCACTTAGGGTGAGTTACTCTGCATTTAGACTAATGGAAAGCCGAGCAAGTTGTTCCGGAACAAGACGTCTATTTGGCTTGGTAAATGTATACCTGTCAGCTATTGGTACTTGATTCAGTGTCATGATATTCTAGCGATATAGATCTATAGAAACTGAGAGTAGAACCTGCTTTATGGCATTATTAGAACGCCCAAACCTTTCAGGTAGCCGGTAACATCTCTGATATCACCATATGGTATTGTGCTCTATACAAAATGCTTTTCCTTTACACACGCTATAACGCAGCGTAGATCAGCGTAAAGGCTAGTTCTTGCGTAAGCCTCATTGACCAAGCACGTACAACGCTCACAGATAGTTAATTTACTAAGTTGATATTGAAGTGAACTATAATTTCAAAGTGAGAAACAACCACTTCCAGTTTTGAGGTAACTAGAAATTTACGCCAATCCACAACGACGCTGCGGTTCATTCTACAGCTACCCACATAAAATCCGACGTGGGTTTATAGAAAATTGTTGAATATACTGTGTGTATGCTGACTCTATCATCTTGCCCCATTATTTTCTTGTAAAATGTTGTCTTTCCAGAATGAGCTGTTGTGTATTTGCAGTTAAAATCGTATCGCCGGTTCTAACGGTCGAGTCCTGGTTATATTGTTAGCTGTATCATTTCTAGTTATCCTCGTGTTTGCCTTTTACGAACGGGTGCGCCCCGCTGAATCTCAATAGAAGAGATGGGCGCTTGCTCGGCCGTCTGCCAATTCTGTCCAGTAATTACTGGCCTATCGATGGTGACGAAATGCATTTTGAGTTGATCGGTGTTCATACCTGACGCGATGGCGTGGCATGGTGCGAACTCGTATGTTTCTATAGTTGAGCTCTTCTATCACAGTAAACAGCCGTTGGTCCTAGCTCAAACGTAACTGCGAGCGAGCCGCTGATGTTTCGGAATAATAACAGATAGAACAACGCTGGACGAATCCGCACGAATTTATTGGCCGACAGAGAAGAGTACAGCATACGAAAGAACAGAAAATAGTCCTCGACCACACAACAACTGCCCCGGGTGGCCATCATCTCGAAACTAGGACGAGATGCTGTGATACAGAAACACGAGGCCATTAAAGTTGAAGATATTACTAGAAAGTAACGATACATAAATCGGCAATTAATCCTAATCGGTTGATTTTGCAAATACTTGCACAGTCTCAGCAGGAGATAAGGTACGTTCGCCAAGTGCAAGCAAATTATATTGCGGCGGATGGATGAGAGCCCGGAATAACAACTAGACAATGGAAATCAACGTGAAACCGTAATAACAACGTAAGTATGACCGTAAGAGCTCTAATAAACACTACGGCTTTTGCCGCTATCGTAACAGAATAAACAGTAGAAGCATCGACTATAACTATGGGAGTTGTTATAGCGCAGCTTAGTATTAGACGCTAACAATAACTGTAGGACAGTTTGCCTGACGACGTCATCTTGGTACCTATGTAGATCCTGCTGATTGTTCACAGGACATTTTTATTGGCTGATCGATCTACTGTAGAAAATATACACACCAATTAAATAGAACGTAACGCATGTTTCGTACTACAGCAGTCAGTGCTGGAATACTATAATGTGTGTGTACATTCTGGGTTTAACTTTCCGCCGATGCTGACCTTTTTCGCCGCGACCACTCTCTAATAGTGCCGGTCCTCGGTCGACGACCGTGGCTTTGAAACCGTTGGGTGCGGCGGAAGCTATAATCATCAACAATGTCATTGTCATCATACCCATCACCATCATGGTCATCAGGATCATCGTCGCCACCAGTTCAGAAAAATGCGCCCCATCGTGAGCGTGACATTAGACTAGCGGAACGTGGCCATGTTCAATGTAAGCAGTGATGTCATATTGCCGAAGAACGACGGCAAGTCATTTTGGCGTTGCTCGTAGAATCACCACAATTAACTATTGAAACCGCACGTTCCTGTGGCAAGAGCACACTGTTGTGTGGAATAGTTGCTCGATATAACCAGTCGATAAATCCGTTAGTTAGCCGTGCGATTCAGTTAACAGTGATGATCTATTTCAAAAGAAGACATTGCTGCTGCTGCTGCTGCAATTGCTTACCACCTATCTGCGTGTACGACTTCGGCTGCGGTGCATAGCGGAAGTGGTAGCTATGCCCTTACCTCAGCCATTGATTGTTGTCAATATCAGGTGCCAATATCATTTCAGCTGGCCGGGAGACCTCATACCGGCGCGACCTCGCGTTCTTTGCTCCATCGGTTTCTAATGATTTCGGTTTTCTTGTGTGCCCATGCTACTACTAGTCCTTGTACCTTTCATATCTATTTCATCCTGAACCGTTTCTAGTTTTTGTTAAAAATTTAGAACGCATTGTCTACAATATTTCTCTGTCTCGGTATCTAGCGAATGCCGGTGTTATGCGGCTCGCTCGTTTGCTGTTCGTCCCGTCCATCTGATCCGCCGATCGCTATTTTTTTCGTGTCATAAAAATAGATTTTCCCTCAAGGACGAGGCACAGTAAGACGATGGCGACAAGATAGCAAGCATCGTTTTGTTGTGCAGAATATATATATATATATATATATGTATACTTTGTCATTTTGCAGCGTTTGCTCAAAGACCGTTTGTCGTCGACGGTGAACCAGTCAGCTCGATAAAGAAACCGCAAAGGTGTGCGATCGAGACTGCCGAATCGTCCCCTAATTTTACATTCATTAACCATATTTTTTGTCCGTGATGGATATATCTGTGGCGCGTCTGCATGGAGAACAACCCCTCAATCGCATTACTTTAGTCTGCATAACAGCCAGTCGACAAAGTTAACCAGCCCCTAATTTTGCTATTTTAACGATTGTCGTCGAGCCAACCCACGTGAATTTGCCACCTCAGACAATTTCAATTATTCGACATGTTCACACTCGGCTTTTAGAGATAAGGTGTGCTTTTTTATCTTCCAATTAATACTAGGAAAAGTATTTTGTCGTTCCTACTGTTCGGCCCTATTTGTTTTCTCTGACTTTCTTTGCTAGGGCATAGGGGAAAAACGAAAAGCCCCATCTGACCGTGACACGACACTGAGTTAGCTGCTATTGTCGTTAAAGAAACCTACGCCCAATTATGTTTGTTGTTTTTAGAGCAACCGATAACAAACACCGATTCCAACTACGACACCACAGGGTCGACAGCAGATACATACCAATATACGTATGATTATAATGGACAGTCAAGACAATCATCTAAAGAACTCGAAACTACCAAGCCTGTTCGCTATGAAACAGCTATCCACTACTAGTCACGCCAATAGCATCAAAACAGGAAAAAATCGAGAGCCCGAGAAAACAGCAGATAGATCCGACAGCTACGAGAGACGCTACGTATTGGTCCATGAGGACAAAAGTTGATTGCGATTATAGCACAGTGTTGCAATGCCTAGGGTAGAAGATCATATCGAATTCAAACTTCGGCTCTATGATGGGGCGCTGTAAATCTTTTGGGACTGGCTTAGCCTGCGTGTGGTCTTACGAAATTACAGGAATCGTATTGGTAGATAGGATACGCAAACCTGCTAAAAATGTACAGGCTTGCACAACGTATGTGTGAAGTCGCATGAATGATAGGCCAAGAAATTAGTTGAAATCTGTAGAGATTCCATAATCAGAAGACTGTTCAGTTTAGAATTATTTATAAATTTTCAATTAATTGATTTCATTAGAAGGCAAACTGATGATTTTATTTGTTGCAAGTATCAGTGAAACTCCCATCATTCACTTCCCCTGTCAACGTAGTTTGCTCACGACGTTTACGACGGCCACAGGAGCCGATCTGGGTCAGTATATCTGGCGTCCATTACAATCGCTAGATACAATTGCGGTTAAAGTCGTACGCAATCGCTCAGTGAGTCAAATGTAAGAGGCTAGTGGAACTCGAGCACAAATTTGCGTAGACAGAGTGACCGACCAACGACTAATGCTTTCACTTGCTCACACGCTCGCTGGTGCTTACGCCCACTCCGCATTGTTCTCATATGTTTATTTAACCCGACAGTAATATTGTCGAATCAAGAGCCCAACGTCGCGGCCAAGTGGATTGACAATAGCGTCAATGCCATTAAGAGAAAACACAAGGCAAACGGAGGTCCTTGAGGCAGACCGGTACGTAGCGGTAACGTGCTGCACGAAATGGGCTTCCTGGCGTCCAGCTTCAACAGTTGATGACGACTGTTGAGAGAAAGGCACACCGCGAAGTGCACAGTCGTCAAGGTAAGACAACCGAGCACGTTCACAACGAACTAGCCTCACGAGGATTCAAAATGACATCACTGGAATCATTTTGAATTGCTGGCTTCCACTAGAACTTGCCTAGTAGAAGGAATTTCGAAAGATGCATAATATTTAATACTATATTACATATATAATGCATGTTAGATTATTTAATACAGGGTATATGCAGCAGCAAATACCCGTACCGTATGCAGCAGGCTGAGGTCCTGCTTGGTTCGCTCGTTTAACGGCCAGCATTTTTCGACAACTCATTATTGTTTTATATAGACATACGTGTCTTATGGTAACAGCGGAATAGAAATGTAACGAAGCCGGCTGGATGCACAGATGGTCGACGCAGGAAGTCACTTGCAGTGTCACTTCTCCCTGAGAGGCGAGTGCCATATCTTCAACGCTAGTGACTGGTCTATCCAACCATTTTAGACTTTGAAAGGTGACTGCACCAGTCATTTTGTCTTGCGCCGTACAGAGCCGAGACGCGTAGCAATGCTCTACAGTACTAGATACCGCGTATGCTTTCGTGTCGATGTAGTAGGTTCGTATCATATAAATGAATACGATGTAGAGATTATAGCCATGATTCTAATGTATCACGCTGTTAGGTATAGAGCCTAAGAAGCGGAATTGATGAATGAAAGCAGCTAGTGGTACAGGACTGGCCGGTTGCTAACGGTCAATCGAATGAGATTATGGCAAAGTTAACAGCTTCTGATAGAAAAACAAAATCTATGGAAATAAGCAGAGTCTGCCAGAATAGACATGCTGCTGTAAACGAGTGTACAACGAAAAATCTCTAGTGAGTAAAAAAACACGCGATATTCTGGTGTTAACGAGAGGATTTCGTGCAACCCGCGCACTTTCCCGTTATTCGAAAAGTCACCCAAGAGATTTACACAGAAATGGTACGACAGATCCTATATTCTGCGTGCATGACATCAGCCATAAGCGTGGGCCGCGCGTTAAATCGCCGATAGTTGGATATACATAATGTGTGCCATACTGTAGAGGCTAAGTGACGCTAGAAGTGGTGCAGACGTCCGCGCCGTTCCTCTTCCGAGCAGTTCGTCAGTATCACCACATGTGAAAAATCCATCCGAACGAAGGAAAAACGCAATGAAGTATAGGCACTAGTACTCACCCTAAGCAGTACTGTAAGTAGCTACTGCAACGGCCAGTCAACAACAATCGAACATCAGCGGCAGACGTTAGAGCCCGCGTTCGGGCAACAATAAAAAGCGGTTACTCTTCTTCATTAGTTCTATAGGTAATTAATAAAACTGGAGTAACGCTTCGACGTCTGTCTGAGGGCAAGGCGGAATGGAGTCGCCCATTGGATCACCGGCGTTAGCGATTTTTTTCAGGTTGATGCTGTTGGGCGTTATGAGTACTCTTATTGCCGTTGAGGCGTTGTTACTGTTGCTGTTGTTTTATTATTTTAATATGGTAAAACTAAAAGCAGACGCCAAACAATAGGACACTGCGGGGTAGAGTTTAACAGAATCGAGTCGTGGCAGAAGCATCGATAGCGGTGGCTATTAGCTACTGGTAACAACAGCGGATACGGCCTTGACAGTCAGGTGGTAAGATGGCACCTACAGACGTTTCCCAGTAGAAACAACAAGAGTGATAACGAGCAGTCAGTCGAACGAGACGGGAACGAAAGCTGCTCGTCATAGAGTAACTTCACTATTTATACATTCGTGTATTTTTTTTAGGAAGCTGAGGGCAAATGAAAAATGCGAAATGGACTTCTGCAATATTTGTCTGACACTGTAGGAGTGTCACCTACTAACCCCTGCATTTTGCAACGTTAGCCCTGTGCGTGCCACTTGATTAGAATATCTTTATATTTGGATAAAAGCAAAGCGGTAAATGAGGCGTCAGTCGATTTTGTACTATAGAAAACGAAAATAATCGATGTTTCAGATTCAACGTAGCAATGCTCACAAGATAGCAAAGAAGTTAAGTCAATAACTAGCTGGTGGACTGCCTAGAAAGCGGCTACGGGATATGGCGCAGGACGGAAGGCCCGACTGGACAAACAAACCAGAGGACCATACAGGGCTGGACGGTGCCGTTGTATTAAGCAAACACCTATATGGCAATTGCCAGCTGGAAGTGCAAGAAGAATTGCCCCTCTGTCGTTCCTTCTTCAGCTGTTAATATTAAATAATCGGGCTGTTTTATTCTGGAAAACCTTGCCTACGTTGTATGTAAAACACCTTTCGCTGGTTTATAATCAAGTTATATCCGATGAATGAATGCTAATGATTTTATCATTAGTGAGTTCCACATACGTCACAACAGTGAACGTTAAGTTCAAATAGACAACCAATAGCTACAATTTGAATAGTACTATTTACACGTAGCCGCCAAAAACTATATGACATGAGAGGACAATTTGGTCCTGTGTAAACGAACTCTTATAACAGCTGTAGTTTCAAAAGGGTCAAGGATAATAAGGCTTAATAATAAAATAAACACGAAAACATTACACATTTAATGGGACGTTTTTCTTTTTGCAGACAATGGCCTTGTGTAATCGGGGCGTGTTCATACCGCTCACCTCGAGCCCTAGCGTATAGTCAGCCAGAAATATCAGTGACCGTGAAAAAACGGTAACGGAGTAGTGATAGGTAGAATGTCTAATGTCGAATTCACTGTTAACCTATACTTATATAGCGTCTCAGAGATTTTACAGCGGTCATGAAATTGATGACAAATAGGGCTGAGCAACAAAACGATAAGAAAAAAGCTGTACATTTAATGTCTTGTTTTTTCCCCGCTATAAGTCGCCTTGATTTGAAATAACCCTATTTTTAGTAGCCGAACGCTATTACATATAGACAACGGAATTACGACCAGCATCGGTGATTTAGCTAGCCCATCGCCATTGCAGCAGGATTGCTATACTCGCTGTAACGGGTCCAAAGGCAGCGCTACTTTCGATGGCGTCGACGCTAAGCGTTGGAAGGTCAGCCATCGGCCATTTCGCCGGGCTCCGCTTACCCGTCGATGCAGCAGTGACAGTATCAGTGGTCCTGCCTTGCAGATAAGATAATTTTGTTCGTTTTCAGCAGTGCAAACTACAAATGCTATGATCATGCTTGCCTCATGTAACGTATACCCCTCAGCAACGGGTGTTTTAAAAATGTTCGTACTGAAAATGGCGGCTCAATTAAGTAATTACCCGTGATATGAGCATTGAATTAGAATTACAATGCGCGTGTATCTTTGTTCGTTTTATATTTCCTTGGATTAACTAGCGGTTCGTTTAGGTTGCCTGTTTATTTTCTATTATCTAACTATAATCATAAATGAACTCACAGCCTCTCTGCTGCGTCGTTCCGCCTCGCATTTCTTTTGCAGCTCGTCGCATTTTTCTTTGGCCTCTTCGGCCTCATCCTTCAGTGCCCTCATTTTCTTCTTGAGGGTATCGAGCAAAGTTGACCCGCTCGTCTGGTTCGACATGTTTCGAGTGTTTTGTGTGGGTGGAGACGTTTGTCAACTAGAGCACAACAATGATGTGACGCTGATCCTTTCCAGACCCTTTTTTTTTTTTTTAATTATACTTCTTCGATGTCGTTGAGTGCCGTTGGTCGGTGTCTGTTAAATATCGAAACTGCTGCTGTTGCTGTCGTCGTCGAAATGGGTGGAGTATTCCTTTGTCAATGCTTGTCAAAGCTAACGGTAAATTGACACTTACAAAGATCTCTTATATATCGGTATCACTTTCTTTTCTTCACGACAGATCAAAACCACATATACACAGATCTCACAAAAAACAGACGAAGAACTTTAAACTTGAAGTTTTTCTGGTTGCTTTGTTTTTGATACTGCCACCGTTCACCCACTTAAGCGCTCAGTGATCAACAGTGAAGAATGATGCGCAAATCGATCACAACTATATGCTGAGCTAAACACACACGCCTGGGGAATTACACACTTTACTAGGCAAGGTTCATCTAGTTTTGCGGTATGTCGTGACTACGTTTAACTTGAAGCGCTCGATCGAAATGATTCCAATTTAGCAATTCATTCCACAGAGCACGCGTTGGTCTAGACCAACAAAAATGGCAGCGAGTGGCAAACAAGTGCAGTTGAAAAATCCAACGCCTCTGTCTAAATCGAATTAATGGGCACGGTAGCAATTCAATGTAGCTCTAATTCAGTGCAGTCTGGTTTATTAGTTCAACCTTGCTACTGGACAAACAACACCCCGCCGACCGACACAAGTGTAGACTGACTGCCGCTCCTTGCGTCGCTCCGTAGACGACAACGACGGTGGATGGCGGCTGAAGTTCCCTCACTCTTTCGTACGAACAGACGGACAGACACACAAATACAGTGCGCACCAACGCTAGCCAGAAACGGCAACGACAGTAACAGTAGCGAAATAGACGAGAAGCGGGCGCAGCGGATCCCAATCACCAGCACACGCTGCTGATCCAATCCTATAACCGCCTTGTCTTCTCTGTTGTAGCACGTCGGCGGTATCGGGCTGGACGCGGAGCGATATGGGTTGCACGCACAGCAAACGAGATCCATGGACAACTACGACGTTTAGACGACGCGGGGCTACACAAATGGGCAGAATGCACCAGCGATGAAAGCCACCAGGTAGCTAAAAAATCCAGGGGGCTGCTAAGTGAAGATTATGAGTAAGAAAATGATTTTCGAAGTTGTCCTCTGCCACCATCTACCCCCAAGTGTTCTATACGACTGCGTAAACTATTCAGGCGACACACCCAATGACGTGGGGCGTGTTTGTAGAGCAGAGAAGGTGGCTGGCTATGTATGCCGTCGGGCTAGCTTGCTGCCGGCGGCATATGGTACTCATACAGCTCTGATCGCTGCCGTGTTAATTTTTTTATTCATTGCAAACACACAGTCACACAAAGAAATGCATACCGACAAGGTTCCGACAGACAAAACATTACCTAGCGGCAGCCGTTTCGCTGCACACCGGCAGGCGGATCGGCTGCATATTGACGCACGGTTGGCGCGCCGGGACGCCGCTCTCAACAAGCGACGAGGGAGGTGACTGGAACGTAAGCGCGCATAAGCTGGCAAAGTCAATACACCCGACAACGACGGACACGTTGTTTGGAATAATGGTGACTATATGAATAGAAAAGGGAATAACTATTGATAATCACGAATAAATTTTCCGGCCACTCTGTGGTTGAGTCTCCGTAGGGAACGAAGTTAAAGAGCGATGATACTGCATCACTCATACGGCTGACATTCAGAAAGTTCACTCGGCTTATTATGTATAGCTATGATATAATAGTCAAGTATGCGCAGAACATGGATTAAAATAGATATCCAAAAAACGTTTCAGTGCCCCATTGTTCAATGAATGTTTACGAATAGA
>NW_019213956.1:93389-110657 GCF_002532875.2 Varroa jacobsoni | reverse complement strand
CTCTAAACCATTTCTTTTCACATAATGATTGCTTACAGCTTTTTTCTGATTTTTCATCTAAGTTAGGTCCCATTTCTAAAAAAAAAAAAAAAAAAAATATATATATATATATATATATATATATATATATATATATTTTTTTTTTTTTAAATTTTTTTTTCTAATAATTCTATTACCAAAAATGTTTATTCTCGTCGGTCATCCATTATTCTAGACAACTATTCCCACGGTAAGAAATCTAAATTGATTCCTGTATCATCCTATCTAACTTAACATCAAAAGTCACCTGCTAAATTATCATCGCCTTCGACGCTATTAGTTTAGCTAATTCAAGACTTTTACAAAAAAAAAAAAGGCTTCAAAAGCTAACAAAGAGCTCTTGAGCTAATCGGGTTAAAGCAGTATGTAGATGACTCCGATTTGCCCGTGTGGTTCAGGCGTCGAGCAGAAAAGTCTCATACATAATAGAGGGCCGTTCGACGCACGGTCGATAACAGGCAGCCAATCCGCTTACTTTTTACACCGCCTACCTATTTTATGCAAAATACATACCTATTGCAATATAAACGGTACGACAATGAAAGCGTACGATGACTGGCCAGTGCTAGCAACAAAACAGTTACTATGAATTATTTGTTATTACAGATCAATTCAATACGACTTGTGTATCATGCTAGATAATGGCCCAGTTATGTTTCATTTACATGCAGAAATTGCCAAGCTCCGTAGTTGCTGAGATTGGCGAGTCCAACCGATCCGTACAGTGCTATGGCACTATACGTACTGGAGACAGCACCCCCGGGGATTGTTTTGTCCCGCAATATTGTTAAGGTCAACTTCGCTTTAGATGTTATTGTTGACCCACTTAATTGTTCCTTAATCAGTGATACTACCACTATTGCTAACTATGAATGTTGATTAGTTGCGTTGTTTCACCACACACATTTCCTCCAGTTACTCTATTGTCTGGGCAACATAAATTCCATAAATATCGTCGTCACTTATTTCCTAGCCTGCAACAACACCATCGCTAGCCGTGTTGTCGTTTTTTACATCAACATGTTTTACAATTCTCTAAAAAAATACTACTCTATAGAGATGATGATGATGACGATAATAACAATAATGATAGACGTAAGGACATAGATAAATATGTATTTATCTATTTATTTGACATCTATTTAAACACTTTAAGGGAATCAGCATCAAACTAGGTACCCAGCGTATACCCGCACCTGTTTATATGCCTCATAAACGATTTGTATAGTACTCTTGTTAGTTCGACATCCTGAGAAAAAGATGAAGAATATATATAAAGGAGAAATAATTATAATGTGACATTTTTTCGTTATATATCATTACAGTTATGTCGCTAGATTATAATGAATATGCGGAACGTTATATTGTAATCCAGGAAGAACATGAGTTAGTTAGGCAAATAAGTTTACTACATGTTACAATGCTGGGAGGTCCCAGGATAATATATTCATTGACATGAATTTTTTTTTCATATCTTCATTTGGGGGCATAAATATAAAGCGATATTATAGGTTAGGTTCGTTGTTAACGCATCGTTCCTTTTCCGCATAACGTTGCTTGCTTGCTGTTAGGGAACATGTAGTCAATTCAGAATCGTTATTTTTCGACGTTTACCGTTCCATAATTCTTTTTAATCTTAAATCTACCCGAAACAGCTGTATGTTGCCATTGCCAGTAGGGACCGGCCTATGCCTAGAGCAACGATACAGCTTTGTATACGAAGGAGACCAAACCAGGTCAACGAGTAGGAAGATAGAGACGCCTCCACCCACATCCGTCCGACGTCCCAAAACGGTATTGCGTAACAAAAGCCCGCACATTCAAAATGAAAAGCAGAACTCTTTTTTTTTATATCATTTTCTCATAATGACATAAATGTTGGCCGCCGAGCTTCAACGTCCTATCCACAAATAAGCTGGAGTTTTGAGTTCTTTAGAAAGAATAATTTCAGCTGGTTCTATTCCCCCAAAAGATTGATTTTTCAGTCGCTAACAAGGACGACTATCCCCAAATGGAATTAAACAACCCTATGATTATATCAGGAGCCTTATTGTGTGCAAAACCACCCCAGATAGTAATAATAATAACAAGTAAATTATCAATCCAACAAAGAAGACAAATGATCGTCTGTACAGCTGCACTCACTCTTCTTTCCAATCAGAGTAATCATACACCAACAACAAAGCCAACAAGCCATTACACAACTCCATAGCAATCTTACATAAACATATATATATATATATATATATATATATATATAAAGTAGATAAAAAGAAAGTTTCATAGACACATACAAAAACCCGTACACAACACAATCAAACACATGATGCATACATGATGTCGATATATGTCTATTTGCAGACTGACCCAGTGGTTTTAATCTAAAAATTCAGTGATGAATTCGTCTCATTCAACCGCTGGCCTAGATGAAGTTTTCAGGCGAGGCAGCTGTTAGTGCTGAAACCCATGAAAAGACTTACGCAAATATGAGAAAGAAACAGCTGGTTTAACTTGAAAGCCGTTCTTGCAACCTACATATACCTTGATATATATATATGGCAGAATATTTGATACGACTCTATTAAACCCAAGTGACGTAAGCTTGTACGAGTGCCGACTGCCGACTGTGGAGTATATGACGGAAAAGACGCATAAAAGGATATATAAGATCGTGCTGTTCGGACTTTGCACTATTTAAAAGACGCTGCGCTTGTGCGAGCGGAACAAAAGCTAAAAGCGTCTAAAATAAGAGCAAAATATACCGAGACAAAGCCCAAGCGAGACAAAATGAATACGTGAGAAAGCAAATACGAACTTGAGATGAGAAACTGCTGTGAAAGTTAAAATAATATTACGAGAAATGACTAACAAAACTAGATGAGGCCAAGACTGGTCGACTCACAAATAATCACCCAATCGATGATGTCCAACGGGCCGCCTGGACACAGGATCTCCAAGACACAAATGCTTACTATATATATGGTTTGAAGGACTTGGACTTTTTTTGGGTTTAGGCGGTTCGCCGTCTGGCGGCATTGTTACTGACGCATACATTCTGCCAGCTAGCCACATCAGTAATATGATGGTTGGCATTGGTCAATATCGGAGGGTGGCACCAACGCTCCACCTATCCACACGCCCCAAAAACGACGTGTCCCGTTAAAACGTTGTATAGAACATGCGGGACTTGATCGATCGCTCGTTGCCACGACTTTGTAGCGTCGCAACATCCATCCGGTCGATAAATAAAAATCGATTTTGAACGTGTTGACGGCACCCTTTCTTGTGCCCTAACAATATTAACCCAGAAAGGATGAACGGGGCCGTTGATTGGGAACCGTCTACCTGAAAAAGGCGAGCGGCGTGTGCCTGGTGATTTGTTAACCCAGCCGGGGCTATGCACTCCCAGTAGCTAATCCTACATTACTACCTAGCAGACTCGTTGATGACAGTTGATAATTTTGACAAATGAATATTTGACTTGCAAGGGTGAGCAGGAGCGACGAGTGAACGGAGCAGAGACCGCCCACGCAACGGAAGGCAAGAGGTTGTGAGTTTCTTAGACTAGTTCTTGTTTGCGGGGACCGCTTGAGGACCGAGGCCCCAATGGGCGACGACGTGTGGCACATCTGACTTTATAAAAAAAAAAAAAACACACACACACACACATACGTTGAGGGCGAGTTGACCGAGGGTCAAGTTAGATAAATACCAGGGCAGAGTAAAAGCACCGACAGAAGGGTCGCTGTCAGTGCAAATCTAGGCTCTGACAAGCGCAAATGCGGGCTACTTGACTCCCGCTCCGGGCTGACAATATGAATGTGTATTATTATATATACATCCTAAACGTGGGAGATCTCCTTTTATGTAGACCGCTAAAGCGCACCTTCTCATCGTTTATTTGCCCACCGAACCTGACAACCAACGATGTGATCCTCGAGTTTTGTGCCTCGTACTCGCCAATCTTGTAGCCCAAGTTGCCGCCC
Source organism: Varroa jacobsoni (assembly GCF_002532875.2). Classification (NCBI taxonomy): domain Eukaryota; kingdom Metazoa; phylum Arthropoda; class Arachnida; order Mesostigmata; family Varroidae; genus Varroa; species Varroa jacobsoni. The sequence goes on along the minus strand of NW_019213956.1, from coordinate 106,632 downwards.
AGGGCAGTCGTCCTTTTGTTCATTGTTGACACCTCGGACATTCCGTGCGCTCCGCGTCCCGGTTCGGATACCATTTCCACTAACCATCAAACCGCCACTACCAGCTTAATTATGACAAGTAACATTCCGATTCATGATATGCTCATTAACGAGTCGATTTTAACAAAGGAAAGAGTATGCTTTTATACGTGTCAATGAGCATGTTTAAGCAGCGGCATCTTATATTGCAAACTTTGGCACAAATATGCATCGATCTGGACCAGTGCGGGATACCTCGGCGTAACCCTGTGCCTGCCCGACCGAAGCAGGCGGTTTCTTGCTACAAGTATACTCAGACAAGCAAACATATACACACACACACATACATGGAGAACCACTGTAAAAGGAAACTAGATGACGGCTACACAGAGCAAAGATGATAAGAAGCGTACATCTGCAGCGGTAGTTGACCAGAACTAGACGAGGAAGTAACGGCAAGAAAAAGAGTTCAGAGATATTAATGGCAAATATATAAAGAGATTATTACTACAAATAATGATGACTGACCGACAGAGCTCGCGTACGATACACGGGGCAACCAGCCCCAAGCGTTGCTGGTCTACTTTTGACAAGACAGAATGATTAAATTGTGTGAGCAGAAGACACGACGATAGATACAATGACATGACGATAATGTTGATAACTATGGACAAATTAAGCAAGAGAATATATCGTTAATGTAGAGAATCTATGCCTCTAATATTTAGTTCAACTAAAATGTCGTAAGACGGAGTTAAAAGGAAATTTGAGAGAGGAGAGATAACTGATACCAACAAGAATCTTGAATCAACAAGACCTGCTATGGATCGAACGGGGGGCAAGGCCCGCGTCCATAGACAGTGACTCATATTATGCAGCACTGCGCCTAGTTATTACTCATACGATAGACAAACAAAACAACCAAACAATAACAATGCACAAATAAAAACAAAATAGCAGACACGGTTTTGGCAGACGCTGAACGACGACTGGAGCAGACGATCGTATAACGACGAAATAAACAATGAAACTATGAACATTGATCACGAACAAACAAATTGTAAACACAATAAGCCGAGTTGATATAAGCAGAAAGACGCTGGCCAGCGCAAGTAAAATGAATGAGCGCATAAATGCAAACTAGAGAATAATATTAAGGCGAGCATACATACATAAAGAGATACATTTTGCAGTGATTCACGTTCTTGCAAAGGCCGAAATATGGGATTATATTCATCTTATTGTATTATTATTGCTTTTCGAAATGCTATTTATGACTGCTACTATTACAACCTCTACCACTGTCTACGAATTCGACATATAATAACGTCATTTATTATATAATAAGTTGCAAAACGAACAGAGGCTACGCGCCCAACAGCAGAAAAATTAACACTAAAAACAAATTACAACGACGACAACAACAACAACAACAGTACATAGTGCGATAATAGACTAGCAATATAAACATAACGAGTTCTGCACAAATACACATACATACATACATACAGACGCACACACAGCAACCTAACGTGTACCGGTAACAATACAGCAAGGAAAGAAAAGAATAATAGATCGTTTATAGTAATATACGGTACTATTATTATAATCACGTCTTATGGTAATACTACTTTTAGTACCATAATTATTAGTATTAATAAAACAAAGAGATGGCGAACGCTGGAAGACATACACAGGATACATTTAGAAGAGTATGTACATCAAAAATAGATTTGACAGTAATAACAGAAAAAACCATTGCAATTACAGACACAAAAATGCAAAAGATGCTTCGAGCCGGTACAGCCGCCTGCGAAACAAAAACAAACAAACCGGTCCAGTGGGCCAAGTACGAACGGCTACGGGCCGCCGTCGGCAACTTTGCATTGGCTTACTTCGACGCACGACGGCAGATGTTCGACAAACAATAGAGAAGAGATTAATCGGTTGGCGAGAAATTGACGACCCATATACCTGGACAGTTGAACAAGGAATACAGACTCGAAAACACTTCTACACACCTACATAACCGAAAAGACTGTCAGCGCCAAAAGGCGATAAAATAAAGAGCCCGCCCTGCACAAAACGCAGGCCAGGCGCCACCTCAGATTAGTCGTCGGTATGATACTATAATTGCTTTACCAGCTAACAACAACAACAACAAAAACAACAACAATACCCAAGATGGTCTACGTGGTTTTTGCTTTTTCGCTTTTCTAAAGCATGATAATACTATACAGTTTGTACTGCATATGATTGTAAATAAACCCATGGAAGAAATTTTTTTAACAATGTTTGCCAACAAACAAAATCGGCAAGTATTCTCATTTAACTCTAGATACATTTAAGCATTAATAGTAGGTAAGAAAAAGGTTATTAGCAATGGACGGTCGCATGCAATGGACGGTACCTTCCGTGTCGAAAAATGCATGAAATGCCAGGGTAAACCGTTTACGAATAGGGCTGCAAAGAGAACATCCTACTACCGAAAACCAGGGTCATTTTAAAATCGCTGTAAATCATTACTCTACTATTTATTGTATTGTTATATTTAGGAAAGATTTAAGACGTACAAGACTATGCGACAAACAACTTATTTTTGTAATTGTTGAGGATACCCGCGGCCATTTTCTGACCAGTGAACTTCCCAAAGACTCCTCTGTCATAAGGCTTCAGAGACGGCTGACAATGATTTACTGATGTTCAGAAATGTCCGTGGCGCGGTAACCTCACACAAAGATGAAGCCATACAGGGAATTAATGATGTCGCGCGAAAAGACTTCAGGATGTTTCAGGATGAAATCTGACTTCCAGAGAATCGATATAGTTGAAAGTAACAAGGCTTTATATGCTATACTCGCTAGTTCAAACATTGTGAACATAGGCCTTTATGAAGTTTTACTGGAGAATGAAAGGCCGGGCTTTAGATTGTCCAAATATTCTCATATACAAAAATTGAATTTTGTGTGAACAGTGACGACACAGTGGTATCGTATCAACATTAGTGTTTATTCTCGAAATCCAACGCTTTGTATAGCCCCAACAATATTGGGTGAGGCTTCTAAAGTGGTTATTTTTTATTGTTCTACTGACTTTCGAATAGCTATAAAATAAATTACTCAATGACCATATTCTGCTCCATCTTTTCAAATTTTTTTTTTACAAAAAATAGCACCTAATTGCACTTTTAAAAAATGCAAGTAGTCTTATGATCTTCGCCTTCTAGAAGCATGGGTCGAAAAAGGTTTTGTGTCATATAACTTTTGTTCCATGTAGATTTGCCTTTCTTTATCGTCTCAAATTTTTGAATTTTTAAAGGTCTGTGAATTCCATTTATCGTTAGACTACAGTTTTCAAATCATCCGAATTCTAGCTTCATGCTAATAACTAATAAAATGTTTACACGGTCCCGTAAAAAAAAAACGAAAGAATAGTCTGTCAGTTATACTGACAAATCCTAAATTTATACGTTAATGAGAAGGAATTATTCTGGCATTATTTGCTTTTTTTTAGCAAGTGTTTCTCGACAGGGGAACCATTGTTAAAGTAATACGTAGAAATGATTTGAAATACTAAGAAGACCCTTTTTGTTTTCAGAAAAGCCTGTCCTATTTCCAAAGAGGCATTTGCCGTTTCGTAAAAAGCTCCACTTCTATAAAAATGTTAATCACGCCTTTTAAAAGCATATATTTCTCATCTCCATATTTTTAACTATTTTGCATTTATAAAAAAATTGTATGACATTTCTTCAACAAAGATGATCATTCTACTTCGTCGTTCTTAAATCTCAATTTTCTCATGAAGCACAAATAATTCTATGAACAATGTACAAAATCTAGGTCGGTGTGAGAAAGTCTAACTTCACTCAAACGTTTTAAAAGACGGGAAGAGCAACTGATCTGCGTAGTTAATTCTTCTCATAGCTATGAAAAGCTGAGAGCAAATGTTACAAGTATCTCAAATACGACATATCTTTACGAAACTTTTGTAAAGATGCTAAAATTTCAGGCCTACCATAAGACCGTCGCAATTCTTTGCTAGCTCATTTACGTAGTTCTCTGCTAAGTGCTTGCATGCAAAGCTAGAGAATCTTGAGGAAGACAACATATGAATTTGATATCCAGTTTACCGTTATTTTTTTGTGTTTATTAATATTATTACTCTACATAACTATGACAAAATACTACACCAATCAAAATGACAACGCATATCGCAATTAAGGTATATTTATACTGATCTACTTATTCTTTGTCAGTAGAAATTTTATTGTATATGCTCCCTTAGACACTTGCGTACCGACTCGAATGATTTCATTTATCGTCAGCCCGGTGACTAAAGGCCTCCCAGTGAGATGTTCATATGAAAGGCTAAAAAACGTTCTCTTTGAGCGCGCCAAAACATGCCCGCTAATCGAATTTAAGTGAAATTCGATGGTGTTGGATGCCTTCCTGAGGTTCTGTATTATTCTTAATGTTCTTATAGATTTATTTGGTAAGAAATAAATCACAGCTTGCCTGTTGATTGCATGTGAATTTTGTTCTGGAATTCAATTTGCGAACTAGACCTAGACCTTTGTAAATTCTTCGCGGCAAACAGAAGTTAGCAAGTGGATTAGACTATGTGTGATTAAAATACTGGCTGAGTGACGTACCTTCAGGTGTAATCAGTGTGCTCACGATGTCTACGGTGGCAGATCGTCGTCGCCAGAAAGAAAAAGACACACCCAGCTCCACACTGCAACGTGATGAAGTTTCCGCCGTCGAAGAAGACGACGAAGTCTTGAAACTTCAACAACTCGAAGGCAATGGCATAACAGCAGGCGATTTGCAAAAGCTGCGCGATGCCGGACTCCACACGGTGTCGGCAGTAGCATTCGCCGCGAAGAAAATGCTTCTGGCAGTACGTCTAAAATCAAATTCGTAATGACAAAGTTAATCACTCACTTGTACATTTATATATTGCACTTATGTGGGTTGTACACATTCGTTCTGACTGGTAACTATTAGCATGAAAAGCTAGTATTGCTGGAACTGGTAACTCCCAACACATTTATCTCTGACAGTCAACATATCAGGTTGCGGGATGATAAAAAAAGTACACCAAGTACATATGTTCGCTGCGATATATTGAAGCTGTATTGAGTTTGCAGGCTAACACTATAATGGAACTGTGGAAACGCGCAATGTACTTATTTTACATAGGTTTCGAGACTATGTTTCTATTAGAAAGCGTTCACTTTGCGCTAAAATTATAACCGTTTGCCTTCCTCTGTGCGACAGCTAACGGCGTCAGGGATAATAACGCATTCACTGTATTTTAATGTAACATAGCTTGAAAATGTAGATTAGGGAAGACAACCAACGAGCCGGGAACTGCCTAGTAGGGGCAACCGAAGACAGCTACATCTATCAATTCATACATATGCTTTCATAAAATCATAATAATATTCTGTCAAAACTATATTTTCTTCCTCACCTGTGAAATATCTATAAGAAATATTAAATCACTATCGACCTAAAAAACATTCATGTTAGTCAGGAAAAGGCAGATTTTCAATATGCTGAAAGCTATTGTATGAAAATAAATAGCTACGGCACCGTTTACAATTGTAATAATGATATTAAGATCATTTCTTAATAAATAATTAACAAACACATTCCTTTTTGCGACTCCGTATGTACACTGTATAGTTGTTTGTTAGCTAGTTACAAAATGTTTATGCTTATGATACTTGTTTAGCACATTTACTCCATGAAACATACCAGGGCCTTAGCTTCTTTCGTAGTCTAAAAAACATTACGATAACGAGATCCATATTCATTGACCTTCCACAGATTAAGGGTATCAGTGAGGCCAAAGCAGATAAACTCATGATTGAGGCCGCAAAGATGGTCCCAATGGGCTTTACATCGGCTACAGAAATTCATCGACAACGCGCTGAGATAATCTATATAACAACGGGCAAGTAGCCATTCTATATTACAACTAGAGAGTTATTTGATGACTCTCTTTTAAAACGCGCCGATTCTTGGCATGTGTTTCTCAATTGTCGATTAAATTGTTTAGATAAAAAAAAAAAGGTTAAGTGTACGGCATCCATATTGTTTGCGTGCGTCCAACTGTTGTTAAGGTTCAAGCCAGTTCTCCTTCTTTGAAAAAAAAATTTACGCAAATTTGGCTGTCATTTGCGTTTAATCGATATGTAATACTGCCAAATGCTATTTCTCACATACAGCACGAATATCTAATAAGAGCAAACCATAAAGTTTTGTGTGTGACATTTACCTTTGTTTTGTCATAATTTTCAATGCAGGTAGTAGTGAATTGGATAAGCTTCTTGGTGGCGGCATCGAAACGGGAAGCGTGACCGAGCTTTTTGGCGAATTTCGTACAGGCAAAACACAGTTGTGCCACCAGTTGGCGGTGACCTGCCAGCTGCCGATTGATTCTAATGGAGCCGAAGGGAAGGCTCTGTATATTTACACAGAGGGCGAGTTCCGTCCTGAACGGTTGCTTGCTGTCGCTGAACGATACGGACTTGAGTGTGATAAGGTTCAAATATAAATATAAATTAAATTCTAATAATCTTCGTGTTTCGGAATAAATGTATAACTTACTTTTGAAAAACAGTTTATCTTCTTTGGCAAATATAAGCACATAAAACAAACGTACAATCTCAGCAAAAGGTAATAGATAAATAAAAAAAAAAAGCGAATGAAAACTGACACAGATTTTTGACTAATTCAAAGCAGGTGCTGGAGCATGTGTCTTGTGCGAAGGCGCATAACACGGATCATCAGACTCAACTGTTATTGCAGGCTGGTGCGCTGATGTCCGAAAGCAGGTATGAATGTTTATTTTGTTATAAGTTATATATTTATAGTGCTCTTTACTCAATATACGAAGAATATTTCCCTTCGAGCGACATTCTCTCAGCATAATGCTTCATTAAAAATCATGTTCCTGAAGATTATTTTTAGCATATTAAACAATTAAATCATTAGTCATGTCGCTTCTGTTGTAGCGTATAGCAAATTTTCAAATTCATAGCGTATAGCAAATTCATAGTTGTAGTAGTACGCATACATTTTATTTTGTTCATGTAAGTTATTTTTCTTTCAATATATTCTCTCATCTATGACTATAATAGGTATGCGCTTCTAATTGTGGATAGTGCAATGGCGCTATATCGAACCGAATATTGTGGCCGAAGTGAGTTAAGTGCTCGTCAGACGCATTTAGCCAAATTCTTAAGAATACTTGGCAGGTTGGCGGATGAGTATGGCGTTGCTGTAGTGATTACGAATCAGGTGATGGCACAGGTTGATGGAGCCAGCCTTTTTCAGGTATGAACAAGATATTTTTACAGATAGGTAAATAGCGACTCAGCGTCGCTTTTAATACATAGGCGACTTTGACGAAAGTTAATATTGGCGTAATAATCGAGCTGAACTCGAATTCGCGTTAGTGGGCTTGCTTTTTTATTTATCCCTAGCAATCTTTAGTAATTAAAGTGTTGGATTGAGCATTATTATTATTACTTTTGTTCATGCATTCTATCTCTTGTAAATCGGATCCTTATCACACCTAAAAGAAAAAGAGCTTGCATTTGATGAGTGGGCTGCAGTAATGAAAAAGTAAAACAACGATACCAGTTAATATACCTTTTGTAATACTTAAAAATAACGTGTTATCTACTGTGGCCACCAGTTAGATAACGCTGTAACACTTCACTCTGCTTTTTGGGGGCAGGATCCTCGGCGTCCAGTAGGCGGCAATATAATGGCTCATGCTTCCACGACACGGCTCTATCTGAAGAAAGGCCGGGGCGAATCTCGGGTGTGTAAGATTTACGACAGTCCTTGCTTGCCAGAAAGTGAGGCAACGTTTGCTATTACCGCACGGGGTATTGAAAACTCTAGGGAAGACTGAAGGTCCAAATCAGACAATTAGAGGCAAAAAACAATGACAATATTTACTGTGTAAGCGAAGAGTTTTAATCAATAGTTAAAATAATCAACTACTACACCATACATGGCTAAGTGATAATGATCAGATATTTAATGTCTTAGTGAATTATTTAATCGAACAAGCGTCGCAGGCGGATTACAAAGGTATACGTGGTTTGTTTGTTCCTATATTCAATGCGGTATCTATGATTGTAGGATAGGTAAAATCCTCAAAAAAATAATACAGTATATTTTTCAAGCTATAGAATAATATACAGTCAATAGAACGATTATTTGTGTCACATATAATTTTTCTATTTCCTTATCCAAGATGAAAATACAATGCGCTGATAACTGACGAGTCACTTTTTGAAATGATAGATAATTTTATGAAAATATTACACAGTTTGTGTAAATGTCATGTTTGTAAAAATGTTACGAAACTTGATAAATTTGTATTATTTAAAATGTGACACGTAATGGCTTACTCAGAACTGGCCGCAAGAAATGGAAAAAACAAGAGTTAGAGTATTTTAGTTCTACAGTTTTTAATGAGTAATTTTATTGATAAACGTTCGCATGAAATGCTGCATCTGTACCTGAAAACACCTAAATATGTGTGGTTCGGTAAAAAAAATAGTTATGGTGTAAGACATACAAAACACTGGAGCCCACAGGGATTTCATGAGGTATTAAGTAAAGGAGCATGGGGGTAAAAGTTCTGGGTAGAGTCAGGAAAGATATCCAATGGAGTTCACCGTAGAAGCTGAGACAAAGTACGATTGTGATGCACGGATTCGTAAGAAAAAAACGAAGCTTATAAATCCGAGAAATATCCAGTTGCCTATAGAGAGAATGGTATGAACACAAAAACAACATGTTTCACAATACGACACATATATCTGGAGTTTCTACTAATCTGATAACTAGGGCTCACATGTAGAAGTTAGATTGTAGACTTATTTTATGGATTAAGTGATATGCGCGTTAATTTTCGTTTCTAGCTACTACTTATAATTATTTATTTCAAAACTGCTGAAAATAAAAACCCTCGTTCATATCTCATTGAGGCTTATTTTATCTAGAAACCCTGAAGTTGGCTTTTCTAGCAAATATGTAAGATCCCTAATCTACGATGCTTTTTGAAGTTATCGACGAATTCACGTTAGGAACTACTTATTGCCTAACTACTACTAGTTAATAATTACTGTTACGTAACGAATTTGTTGATAGTGCGTAACGTCAAAACAAGTTCTAACGGTACTTTTTATAATACTTTTCGTTAGACAATTATCTTTCTAACTAAATTTTTTGTACGAAAAAAAATCCTACACAGGCTCATCCGTCTAAGTTATCCTTACAACGGGTGCACAAATACTTTAAGGTATATTATACTACAACCAAGATGACAGGTTTTCTAAAAACTAAACCTAGTGTTTCCCGCCGTTAAATTAACTGCCCTAAAACGGTTGTCTCTGCGTCCTGTAACCACTTACAAGCACACTTAATGATAAAAAAAAAAAACTGTATTCAGACTCGCTTTTCCAAATACACCGAGCATTTTCTTTTCGGAGGTTCCCCTGTTCATTCAATAGGTCCTGTCAATTAGTAATAGGCGTCCATTTCCAACATCGAATTGACTGAGATGAGCTGGTGTGGAAGATATTATATACATGTGCTTTATCAAAAGTCATGCTTGTGAACTTGACGGTTTCTTAAATATCAGATGTTTATTTTATTAAATATGGAAATTTCGGTAAAGAGAATATAATGAACGTATGTCACGGGTCTTTTTTAATTGCAGCAAATATTGTTCATGCACTTTCCACGAGTAACCGTTGGAATTCCGAAAATTACAACACTGCTGTTTTGTATGTATTTTTTCAGTGAAGCTAGAAATGTCAGCCAGGCGTTCTTCCCTAGAGTTTCGGTGCACTTTATTCCTTCGTTTACATTTATAATCTCATGATATTATAGAGGACCAAATATAATTTATTACTGTGAATGATAAAAAGAAGCAGCGAAAATCAGATGCAAGGTGATCTCTCTCTAGATTTTTTAATTTTAATTACAGTCTAGTATTATGTGGATCTATATTATATGGCAGTCGAATCGTCATGATCTCTCAGTGTCGTTCCTGATGACCATAACCAAATTAGTAGGAGCTACAGGTAACATTTTATCTGTATGTACATATCTAATATATTTCAAAATAATAATAGTACATGTTCATATACTGCTGTACTATAATGTAACGAGACTAAAAGAGCCTCATTTGTACTATATCACAGCGAAACAAACATACATAAATATGAAAATAATACACACCAATTGTTGATATTGTTTTAATGTTACCTTACTACATGTAAAGTTGCGAAGTCGTCTTTTGCCAGGACAATTAATTAGAAAATTGTTACTAATTACAGTATAACATATTGAAACGGATTGATTTTGTGTGCGTAAAACGGCCAATAATCGTGCACCGCTACACTGTAGTTCTCATTTCTGAGTCTCACTTATTCTGTTTTGTATAAATGAAAGTTTGTACACTTCTCGATCGAGTCTAGAGGACTGGGCGCAACGATATGGGTAGTTTAGCCGTCAGTCGTAGAACAAGAAAGCTGCGCTGTTGTTTCCCTAATGGCAGCTTTAGACAGCCCTTAAAGTGGCATTAGGATGTTCATATTTAATAATCTTGAGAACAGTTTTGTACGGTCCTAAATTAAACTGTCTAAAAGTCTTCCTACGAGTTGTAAGGTCATTCCAGCTAAATGTACTTACAAATGGACAGCAATGAGCGCTAATATTAAAAAAGTATGTATACATGGTCACCCGTTCTTAATGTGTAACATCCAAGGTGTGATAAATAGCAGAAGTTTATCGAGCATGCATAACGTCAAGATAATAGTGCAAGCAGAAATGCTAGCCATTATATTTTAAATTTTACAGCTGTTTTATTTCTTTAAAAGCTCAAAACAAAAGACGCATTTTTGATAACTGCAGATTACTCCTATTAAGTCTATCGTCGGGAAATCCGACAAAACCATTGCCAGCGACGTTAAATCTCGTCAACAAGGTAGATACCGTACTCGTACTTTGCTCAGACGTATACGTTCATCAAACTTCTTCAGTAATTTAGCGCCTCGAATGAGCAATTGCAAACGGCATAGACGTTAGAACCACATATTGTCTGAGTTAAATTCATCCGGCTTCGTCCGCGGAGAATCTTTTAACATGACTTTGTAAGGAAAATTATTAACATGTAAGTTTTTAAAAAAAATGGTCCGATGAAACCTCTTATCTAGGGTCTGCATCATAATGTCATTTTATCTCTATAAAGTGGTCTCTCATAAATGGCTAAAGGGCTTTTACATGCCTATAGATGGTAATTCTGTTTGTTCACTGGCCTATTTAGGTAAAAAACCGCATCAAGTGAGAAAATGATTTCCATACAAAATTACGATCCTATTGCACCTGCTCATCGGTTCATGCAGCAAATTTAAGACACTTCGTATGGTCAACAGGCCTGAGCTGCAGAGTTAATTAAATCTTATTGGGTCGAACATTGACCCAATAAGTGCAGCTTACGCCAACTAACATTGTAGGACAGACACGACTATTGCGATCGAATTTTTCGTGAGAACCTAGGGCGTAGGGCGATATATACAGGCTCAGTTATTATCAAAACGAGACAAAAATTACCTGGAAGGTGCAGTACATCAGTTATGCAGTGCAAGGTATCATCCTAAATATTGGGACCTACGAGAATCAATTTTAAAGAAAACTCGATGGGCTTAGTCCTTTAACTCTAGTCCCTAGTAAAAGGGTATTCCTTGCCAGTTTTTTAAACGGTATTTTGTTTACTTCCGCGACTTACTTATAATGGAAACATTTGTATAAAATCAATACATTATAGATACCCTTATATATTACATATTCGAGATAATTCAGTAACACAGCCATTATAGAACTGTACCAAAACGAGTCATTGTTTATACTACAATCTCTAATGAGCATGAGCTATGCGAAGATTTTGTAATGTAGACCTAATCAATCAGCAAAAAAGCAACAGTTAGTTGCCATAAAAGACGCCAAATATAGGATTTTAGCGCTTTAACATGTTGGGTGTACCATCGACTCATAAAGTCGGCGACTGATACTATAAAACATTTAATGGCTTCCAGTTAAGTTTAAATTTCCACCGAGTACTACTCATTTGTGATTTTTTTTTCGTTTTTATATTTCATTTCTAGTTGCAGTGTTGTTAATCTGACACGATTATTCGCTTACGATGTTAACAGGTAAATTGTGTAAGATAATCTGACTATGAACTGTATTACTATAACAACGGTTTCTGTCATACTTGAGTGATATGTCTGTTCTGCATACAATCGGTTATACATCTAGTTTCAGACAATAGAATTGTTACTATCCACACTTGAAACGCTATTAGAGCAACGTATGATGTATCATATCATAAGCGGATTATATTGGCAGTGATCTACTACATGTGTGATGCTAACTTGAGGGGATTCACTTGTCCTCATTGCAAAACATCATTTTTGAAGATAGAAGGAAGGACCTATAGTATATATCTTATGCTGTTTCATCCGGTCAGGCAAGGTATCGTTATTAATTAGCACAAAATCTGTCATAGAGCTATATTAGTTCTCAGGCTATGCTCATTATAGCATCTATTTCAAAGCTTATATTATGCGTAAAGCATCTTTGACCACTTCTCTGTGGAGCGCGCCGCCGAGCGCGTGACAACGGTTTGCGGTCATTGTTACATTGGACGCGTGGAAATCGTATACCATAAAACCATAAAGATTTGTATGGCTGAAGCGGAGATAAAAAAAACAGCAAACCGGGTTAGTCAACACGACCATCAAAGCTACTCTGGACGGTCAGCAACGAACCGAATTAGCAAGAAATTATTGCCAGTAGTTGATGTATGAAAGTATAAAATCGTGGATGCTTGTACTTATTAATGGAATACTTCAAGGGTCATCCATGTCGTATATAGGGAAATTATCAAGTGTCTGTATACAATGTTGTGAAAACTTTTGATTTAGAGGATAATTCTACACAAGTACAATTTCAGAAGCACAAAACGGTAGGTGACCGAACATCGCTTCATTATTTTGCTATTGTCAACTTGATTATTTATTTGTTGCATCTAGAGAATTTTTTATTCAAAATGCATCTACTTAATAACTATTTGAATTGATAACATCTCTGGATTAAGATACCCAGTAATTTTTTATATCTTGAAG
>NW_019213956.1:0-93289 GCF_002532875.2 Varroa jacobsoni | reverse complement strand
ATATATATATATATTATACCTGTATTATCAATAAATTAGAAATGATCATATATAATGAAGGATTACTTTATTGAACATACAAAAAGAGGTGGAACAAAGTAAGAATTTGAAGAAGAATGAAAAGGTGAAACGAAAAAATGCCAAAAGACCAAAAAAAAACTGGGTAGAGCATCAAGCATTCTCAGCAGCATTGTGAACATCACAGTTAATGTGTGTCTGCGCTTATGTCGCTCATATATACAACGTATAGAGCGTATACAACGACCAGAATGGTCTAAATAAGTTAGCGCAAAAAAGAATCTGGGAGAGAGAACAGAAAAGTGATTACTAAAAAAGCAGCGTTAAACCTTCTTGTGTTTTCTCCACTATTTAAAATTATGGCAACAGGAATGGTCAGAACAGCGATTGTGTTCAATAAACGTGTTAGTAAGAGCATTATAATACTGCACATGTTTCATCAGACAATTCCAGACGCGTCTGGAAAAAAAGAGGCTTTCCGCCGATACTTCAGCAGCCATAACGCCCCCGATAAAACTAGTATAAGAACACGAGTATATTGTTAATACTGCAGTTGGTAAGAAATGTTTACGAGTAGAATGGCGTATTAGGTCACATATTGTAGGTCGTTATAAAAAAAAAGAATCTTTCACGGTGATCTCGTCAAGCTTTGGTAATTACTGCTAATGGGTTACGCAGAAGTCAATCGATATTATGCGGCTCCAATGGAGCATATTATGAGAAAAAAAAAAGCAGGGATCCATAACATTTGACAGACTTTGCATAAATTAATGTATCTCTGTTTTTCGAGACAACTATGACCCAACACTTGGAAAAAAGTTAAGTACCGATAGCGACCATAATGCCAACAATGACTAGTGAGTAAGCGGTGCCTTTGCTGGATCAGATTTCGAACTAAAGCAGAAGTCTATTTGAATCGATTGTCTTACCACATCATTCTTTCGATATAGTTGAAGTCGGATGTGAGCTACCTACCGCCAATTGTACGCCATTCGTATCCTTGGCTATACGTGTTACCCTAACAAATAATTTGCGGATTTTTTGACAATACCTATCAGTGTGTATAACTCTGCCCATATCGAATTTGGTTCCAGACCCATTCTTTGCATTGTCACATGTAAATGGAGTCCACAAGCTCCTACTATAACACGGAAAGAGGACTCGACCACAATAGATTTTACTGATTATGATCGGTATGCCCTCTGTTTCTATGTATTTGATAAAAACAAAATGTTTTTATGGATATAATTAGATATTACTTTAGTGTATTTTTCCTAGGTTACCTGCTTAAACATAAATTGGGCTAAGAACGATCTATCATCATGCTACGACTATTTAATAACCATACCCAGCACTTTTGGGGTTACAGCAATTTTTTCTTCCTTGGAAGCCGCTAGTGGCGCAAACGCTTTGTGCAATCTCGTGTAATCTAGTAAGGTACTGTTGGACTTTAGCTTTGTGCAGCCTAAGTAGTTTACCTGATGGCCTAAGTTGGTTATCCATTGAAAGCTGCTCCCCTCAAAAGAAGTATCTCTATATGTAGGGTGCTTATTGGCGGCAAACTCAGACGACCGGGAAAGCCACGGCTTAATACGCATCAGCGTCAACTTCTGCCGAAAGAAAGCAACAGCGGAGAATCTACTTTCCGTCTACTGTTGTCGGGTTTCTCCAGTCGAGTTGTCAAACACAGCTGCTTATTGCTACTAGTTCTATGAACCTGTGAAGTGCATCTGTACCACTGAACTAGAATTGAGAGGCAACAATCTCCGCTTCGGTCTTCCTCAGGGCTTTTGCATCTGAAAGTCCATGAACACATATAGATCATTTGTATAGCCTAGAGCAACCTAGGCTTACTTACGTGTTTTAAAACGATTCCAGAAACAACTGTAACTTTAGTTATATATATATACATATATATGGCTGTGTGTATATATATGTATATACCCATACACATATATACCGTCTCGGTGCATGTTCGTCAATCGCCTAGTAATGGGTCACATGGGTGATAACACGGGTTGATGTCCGTCTGAAGTGAACACATGAAGTTCAAGGTTATCTATTCTATTTTGCTACCCTCTTCTCTCAGTAGGGCCCCAGTTGCCATATGAATGCTTTGTCACGTCGCTCGTTACTTCGTATTGTGCTGTGCCTATGTTACTGCTACTGTCGCAGATGATAATAATATCGGCTAATGGATTCTCCGCGCTAAATAAATTAGATATCATTGTGTATTGCCGTTCTCATTGATTTATAGTTGCGTAGGCAAGTGACATCGATTTTTGAGCGACAGAGAAATCGTCTCGAACCAAACGAAAATCCATCAAGCCGATCACTTCAAAACAACAGTATACTTCAAGGCTACATAATTTTATGGATCGGCCCAGCAAGGCGCTGCGTGTTCTTAGAACCTACTATTTATATATGATGTCTGTATTCTCCTCGAAATCTTGGCGAAAATATGATGTAAAGTTAAATAAAATAGATGTAAGTCGCAGAAAAACGGCCTAATGATAGATATAAGGGATCCGCTTCTAGCCTCTTCTGCGTAACAAAATCATAGAAGCCCAAGGTACTGCCTAACGTACTTCCTAATATCTCACACACGTACCGTAGAAAGTTCGAAAAACGTCTTCTAACAAAACGAGTGAAGTTCAACGAGCGTTTATCATAACCCAACCACTTATTTGTTGTCATGATTATTTTATTGTTTTTATTTTCGTATTATATTTTATGTATATATTTATATATATTTTATTTATATTATATTTGATTGTCAATGGATATTTTATTCTTCTTGTAGTCAACAATAATAATTATATTATTGCTATGGTTATAATTGCTACTTTAAATAATATGCTCCTGGTACAGTATCGAATTTAGGTGTACCTACGCAGTTAGCTGCGAAATAGTAACTGATATGTTTAGCTAGCATTGGCTATTTTTGGATTATATATGAAATTATCCCTCTCTTTCTCAAGTAAGTTATTTCGTCACAGTTGTGGTATTGTTTCCGGATGTCCTTGAACGCTCAGGCCGTTCTCTGTTCTACGTGTGGGACAGACCGGCCCTCTAGTTTGCTCTCCGGCATACTGTGCTTGTCCTGACCTTACCCGAGAACGCCTCTTAGATTTGTTGCCTGCCGCTGCTGCTTTAACCAGCCGTCGTCTGTCTGTGAGCAGACTAAGCAGGCGAAATGGGGAAATAAAAAAAAAAGTGGATTTCAACTACTAGATCGCAACCGTTTGTGACGCTGCGCGATCATCGACTATACGTGGGGACCGTCTGTATAAAAAGGGTCCGAATAAAAATAACAATGCGCACATTCGTCAAATGTAGCCTCTCGCATTTCCCACTGTATCCGCATCTGATTTAAATATCTAATCTTGCTTCCCCATCGGGTGTTCTAGTCGTTAGAACGATCTCAAGTCAGATGAGTTAAGACCCTCCGTCACGCGATAACGAACCGCTATTCATTTCGATTATAGCCCGTTTATAGCGCGTTTTTTCTATCATGCGTGAACTTACAACACGAACGATAAATGGCCACTCAAGTCGACCCTTCAAACAGCAAGTAAAAGTAACTTAAACTACACGATTTGAATAACGTTGATGTCGTACGCACCAGACAAATAAAATATATACCATACATACATTATTCTAGAATATGCATGATTTCGATGGGGGAAACAGAGAGCTATCTGACATAGGAATAGATACGATCACGAGGATGGACTGAGTGCACCAGTAAGCGAAATATGAGTTAAGTAAGAAATAGTGTTTATGTTAGCTCAGCGAAGGAGATTAGTATGGTATCATTTTATTAATTGTGGCAGATATCTTTTATCACCCTCGTAAATACGTGCGCGCAGTATACCCACCTGACGCTTTGGTTTCAAAAAGGAAATGCAACCAATCATCAGTTGACTTGAACCCATCTGCAACAGTTTATCTGGTGTAACAATGAGCTCGTGCACGTACCATATATCTAATAATATAGTAACTGATATATTGGTGTCAATAATCTACTGCATTCTGGCTCTTTTCCTTTAGTTTATGTCGTACGTTCCCTGTCATTTCCCTATAGCTTACACTTCGGGTCATAGAACTTTCCATAAAGCAGAAGCCCGAAAACAGAAAACTTGCCGGATTTTATTTTTGTATGTGTGTGTTTGTTAATGTGCAATACACTATCGCAATGGTACCCTGTTACTAATTGAATTTTCTGCAGGTTAGCTTCTGGAAAAAGCTAGGATACTACTTTTAATTACGATCGGTTCCTGACACCTAACGCATTCCGCCATACATTATTGCTTTACGATCATCCGTCTAGCTATATATATATGTGCTTTTTATGTATCCTGTATAATATCGGCGATTATCGCAAGTGCCAGTTGCACTTCTCTCCACTCTCCCCTGTGGCCACTGTTTTGGCAAGGGTAAGAGCAAAAATTAGCACGCTCTCCTCCGTTCTAACACGTGACTCTAAGAGAACCTCCCGATTAGCCAAGCGACGTCCAATGGCGAAAGTGGTGGTCGGTCGACGCTACCATCGGGCTGACTACCATCCTAGTAAGCGCGGCAGCAGCGCGTCCTTTGCTGTCTGGATACAGTTGGAAAACGCACTGCTTTGTTCACGCGTTACTATGCGCTTTGCGCTCCGCTGCCACCGGTAGCTATCGCCTGGCCCATAGCAGCCTGCGTCCGCATCTTCCAATATAGCTCGCAGCTCTTGTTCGATCCTCGAACTCCTTTCCCGGTGAACGCACATCTATTCTATTTTGTGCCATTTCGAGTCTTGCATCTCGCATCTCGCTCCAGCATCGTTACAAAGCGGATCCGTTCCGCTGGGATCCTCGACGCTTGCCTTCGACGGGATCGCTGTCTTCAAAGATAGTGACAGCACGGCACAAGGATCACCCCTGAATGAAGAAGACTGGCCGTCCCCAGAAGATAGGACGACTGTGAAGATCGTACTATTGCTGTGACAGAAGATCATCGACAAGCAAGGAGAATCACCGAGAGCCAAAGTAACAGCAGCAACACGGTGGTAATATATGAGGTGGAGATACTATTACCCAGCCTTTGGCATCTGTACAATAGTTTGAAGCGGATCTAATTGCAGTAGACTACTGTGTTCAAGCCTAAACCTAAATCAATTCGTGCAGAACAAGAGCGACACGCCGGAAATGTAATTAGGAACAAGGAAAACTAATAACAAACAACGATAAAAAATCAAATTAGCGGTAAGAAGTGCAACCAGCCCAATCCTGTTTGCTCTGTACATTTCCTTACCGGTGACCGGAATTTTTTCATTTGAGAAGTGCATAAATGGGATTGTTTTCACAGCTTGACAGGCTCTAGGAAACGTCTGTTGCCGAATTTTGGAGGAAAAACAGGTGCAAAGAAGTACAGAAGTTCGCCAAGAAGAAAGTTAATACGCGGGTGGCAGTAACGCGAAGGTATCGAATCTTTTGTTTTCCTTACCCCTTTAATCTATCTTATTTTTATCATGTACATCTACATGGATTGGCCAACGAGCTAGCCAGAGCGCGTAACACCGTAAATGTAACTGATCGTTGATCTTTTTTCAATTACGACGCACATCGATTTGCTTCTGCCGCCTCTAGCGTGTTACCTTCCGTAACCTTTTTCATCGTACGCTTCTTTTATGCCTTTGGTCGAGTGCGATTTCTTTTTCTGTTTCCTTCGGTACGGTGTCTCACGAGATCTCTCTGACAGAATCCAAGACACATCAAACCGTTAGTGTCAAACCCGTTTTCCAGTCTTGCGTCATTGACGTTACACGAAACAAAGATCAGTAGCAGCGGGAATAGGGAATGGCTCATAGAAAAAGGAATATCTGCTTTTACTTAGTTGTTCGTTCTTGATACCTTTATGTGGTATGGGACCTAAACAACGTTTAAAAAGCCTACCATAAAACTCATAACCATAAACAGCGTTGAGGAGCTACCAGCCCGTTCCGAGTGGGCGGAAAAAAATAAGTTGGTAAATGTTCGATAGATGCGTAACAGTGAACGGATACCTTAACTGAAAGAAAATTTTGTTCAGGATGCAACGATTTGTGATTTTTATAAGTCCTACTGTTTTTGTACCTACGGATATAGTGTACAGTGCCGCTGAGCTCAGTTCCGTGTAGAGAACATGTGAAAATGTATAACACTGAATCATAATTGAATGCGTAAGCTGTGTCAACGGATCGATGAGTTGGACACATATCAACCGGTACAATGCACGTAAATATTGTCACTGTTATCCAACAGACTACAAAGTAATTTAGGCGGGTCCATAACGAAGAGACACCGGTACAGTTACCACACGTTTGGCAAGCGGCTGCCGTAAGATCTAGAGGAGACGAGGGAATTCTACGATTCCGTAGTGCGGCTGTAAAGCTTCGATTACCTAGGATCGTATTGCTTGCTGATCATACCTATAAAAGCTCGAAAAAAGCCAAAATGCATCTTACGCGACTCAGTCCGGAACCGCTCTTCAAAGAGATCACCGTGGTAAGCAAATATTATATTATATAATTGCAATGTTTGAACATTTTATTGTAAAAAAAACCGTTTACTTGATGAAAGTGATTAATTCATACTTCGTCCGCAAGGTCCGAAGAGATTACACGTCCCGATGACCGAATCCAGCAGGCCCAAGTATTAACCCGTATTCATTTAGCCTGCTGTTGTATTACTAGATGCGCCTACTTAATTGAATCAGTGTTCTAATTTGCCCATACAAATCCGCATTTGCAAGAATTAAACCAGAGTATTTATACACGATTTAGTAGTCTCGTAGATAAAAACAACGTGTGTAGGTGTTGGTACAATTTAACTGTACTATTAGGACCACCGATTTATTCTGATAGAGCTTTTCAATACAGCAAGAGGAGCATAATGTAATGAGCGGAAAGGCCTCGTTGGGCATGTAAACTTAATGTGACATAAAAGTAGATAATTTTTGCACATGTTGATTATGAAGTTGGTCAAATCTCTCTTGTTTATTTGAAATGAAATACAAAAAATAGGCGATGACTTCATTCAAATATTCGAGCTTTTGTATGTTGCTTGGTTTGACAAGGTGAAGAATTATTAAGAACGAGTATTACTAGCTTTGAAAGAAAAACAGCAATACCTGAGTTGTTCACTCGGGTGCCTCCGGGCTAGTAAACGTGGAAAAATCGAAAGGCCCTAAATCTATTTCTACTAGCTGCTTGAAAAGCCTCGCAATCCTCTTTCGCTTAAGAATATGCTGAAAAAAACACGTCACCTTTAGAAATATGGACACTACTTTTTGCGTGCTTGCGAAGTCATTATCGACTGTCTAAAATGTAACGCAGTCAGGATACTATATAAACAGGCAAAGCTTTGCCAGAAGTTAGAATCACGAGACAATCCAGTAATTTTTTGACAGCGTTATCTGACCAGCATTCATGACTCCCAGTGATTTTACTTTTCTACTTGCATGAACTTCAAAAAAAAAATAACAGAAAATGCACCTTTTTTTTCAAAGTTAAGTAGTAGAAGTTCGTATGCTATACTTCGAAAGTCGCTTTTTAACTATGGACTATTGCACGAAAGCATAATACCTGTCTCAGTGGCCCTACAGGTCTAGGTTAACTGCTGGGTACAGACAGCAGGACGCTTAGTCGCACACACGTTGCCGGCGATACGCCGGCCAATAGCTAAAAGCAAAATTCATCTTCGATCTGTGTCGAGTATAAACTAACATATTGGAAACCGTTTGATCTTTTTGCACCTGTAAAATCTATTCTAACCTAATTCAAAAATGATTGAGTGTTAATTCTCGGGCGATCAGCTTTTTTACTGCGATGCTCCCTATTTGTGACGTGGCCTTTCGGCCAAAAAGTGTAGTTAAGGTAGCGTGTATTGATCTCGGTCATCCTGTTCGTATTAGGGAGAATGAAGGACTGACAGGTCCGGCCATACGCGCACTTAATACATTTGTTAATAGAACTTGGGTAAGACAGAGTACGGAACGCTTGCAGCGCCCCACCTGTAAGTTTATCTAAAATACCGTTTAAGAACAGCCAGAAACGCGTCTGATATAAGTATCGAACTAGACCTCGAATTAACTTCTGAAGTCAACAAAAAGTGTAGTAGAAACCCGAGAATCTAATATATATGTAACTATAAATAGAACTAAAATTAACAAAATGCGTACCAACCGCAGCACAGCAGCGACAATAAATTTGGAAGATTCGTTTTTGCCAAGCTTATATTGCAAAAATATATGTTGATCCTCTCTAGAAATGGACGGTGATTATTGATGCCTTACAATAGTTTTATTTTTTTAAATTAAAAGTTCGTTTTTAGTATTTACATAATATTAAATTGCTCCAGGCATCCGTTCGGATCATTTTGTTGTTAGAATAGTGCCACATACCCGAGTTCGGTCGTTATCGCTTGTTTAATTACACGTTCATTTTAAAAATTTTCCTTTGACCCACCCTTGGCAACCAGCATGTAGGGACTTCGGGCTCTGGAGACGCTTAGGACACCGCTACAAGAACCAGGAGGTGCGCGCTTTGCCTCGTAGCTGTGCATCTTCCACCAAATATATCCCTCTAGATGCGCGCTTATTGAAGAGCGTCAACATGCATTTTACATTTCGGAAATGCCCTTGCAAAATCTATTAGCCTATCATACATACTTCTTCTATAATGCTACATTGTACGACTATATGTAGAAGTAGATGTTATATCGGTCAACGACATTTGTTTCAGAAAGGAAAGGCACGCTCTAGACAGACAAAGGCAGACCAGTGTCCCTGCTTAAAGGGAACGAAAAATAAGAACGAAACAGCCACTTCTATTCCATCTTGCGAGATAGATACGCATTCAATTAGCAAAAAAATATACAAGGCATCTTTGTTGTTTTTCCCGTTTATCCTCTTTATGTGTGTCGTTCCATTTTGCCATCCAAATCCCAAAATTCTTCTAAATATACCTATGGGACATCACGACCGATTTTGCGTTAGTTCTATATGTTCTCATTGATCAGACAATCGTAATAATCATAATAACAGTAATATCACGCGAGTAATAGTGGTGCTATCATATGCAAAGATCTAACATTTCGAGTAATGCGACTTCGAAACATCTCGGCAAAGACGCTTGCCAAAGTCAGCGACGGAAGGGCGGAAGACGGGCAATCGAAGAACAAGCAGAACAGTAACGTGATTACGAACTGAGTCCTTGACTGCGCCTTGAAATAATACCTTGCCATTGGTTAAGATCTATCTATTGGCTGTTACAACTTTCGCCTCCGCGGTAAACAATTCGAACGAATACTGTTGAGCAGTGACAAAAAATTGTTTCAAGGCCTATCGTTCGATTTGTTCAACTTATATCTCATACCGTTGACGGCGGCGTAGCTTCCGTTGGTGTCGCGGCTGTTACGTTCAGCGGACGGCTGCATGAAGGCTTGCAAGTGGATCTGCTGCTGCTACAGCCATTGTTGCAGTTAAAAATACTTCGACCGCGTGTCGTAGACAAGAGATGCATGACAGAAAGGATAACGAGAACGAGAGAGAGAAATAGTGTAATCCCGCTAAGGGCTATTTTTCGCGGTGAAGATTGTAGAGGTGATGCTGTTGATCCTGATTGGGCTTGCTTGCATGCTGCCGATAGACGAGATAACACAGTACAATGCAGAGTTAAAATTACGTGTCATGAAACCTACGTCATCTAGCTCCCAGAATATCACAATCCACCATCGATAGAGCCCGTTCGTTCTAAGAGGAAGAGAAAATACGAAGACGAGAGAGGCGACAGATATCTGTAAACACAAAACTGTTAGGCGATGCGATGTAATATAGCTTTGCTTCTGTTTGTGACGTTTGTTGTAACGTTTGTGTAGCATTAGGAATAAACTACCGGTAGAAAATAAAAGCAAATGCATTTTTTCGTTTTTGTAATTATTTTCTGTTTAATCATACAAACTCGGAAACGTCTCACTTGACGCAATGTAGATAACCTTGGCATTGCGCTTCTCGATATAGCTACAAATAATAATACAGTGGTAATAAAATATAGGTATTTTATATACTTATATTTTTCGGAATGGGCCGTACTTTATTAGGGTTGTTGTTCTGAATAGTGTGATCAATTTGTTCGCATACTATATTGAATTGAACTCTTAACTAGACTTACGAGAAAGGCTACATGTTAATGTAGCTAATCAATATCTGGTAACACACGAGGAAAGTCAACTAGGTGCATCTAAATAACGTGAGCTTGGAGCCTTCTCTGCATACATATGTAGGTGCTATTAGATGTTTTGATTCGCTATTAGCAACTATATGGTAAATTGACAATGACAGAAACATATGCTTGACAAAATGTTAGCAGTCAGGAAAAGACAATGGCTCATCGATGAGATAAGCTATAGTGCGACGCGGGAATCACATCTAATAATCACTGTAGCAGACGTCCGTCTATTGACGACTACAAAACGAGGAGAGGGTGAGAGGAATGAGCCCATAGCAAAAGCCCAACGATATTCTATTACTGCCGATTGTTATATATGTGTACCTTCTACATTTGCGGATTTTAACTTCATGTCTGTTTTCAGATCAGTAAACGTTTACGTAGTAGTGACTCGAGGCCTTTGTTTCCAATACAGACAGAATTCAATTCAGAAATCCGTCACAATGGTCATAAAGAAAAAGGGAAAACGTCGAACAAGTGCTGCCAGTAGCGTTTATTCTCGATGTCCTGCTGTCAGACCGGACCTATTTGACAGATGCGTTTTCAAATCCCAATCCATATAATGAGAACAAACTTCAGCCAGGACCACAGGTCGCTTTTTATCTATCGTACTTGCACACCTACTTGTAACGACAGAGCGTTTTCGCGCTTATGCTACGCCAAAAAGATCAATGGAATAATACAATTAAAGCAATTAAAATACATCGAAAGCACAATAGCAGCTCCTAACATTTTTTCTGTCCAGTACTCCGGAATGCATAATAGAATAAGATTCTTATCGTTACCTGTACGAAAACATTCGTGAAATCCATTGACCGACAGTTCAGAGTCTGAATAGAAAAGCACCTGTGCTTGAAACATTGAGCAAACCATTCGAAGCCAGTTGCTCAATAGGAAGATACGCTTATTTTGCCACAGATGATAATAATAATAATAATAATACATCTTAATGATCGGACAGCAAAAGGTTACCTTTATAAAGGTAAGGTAAAAAAGGCGCACAGGATTTCTTAACGGTAGAAAAGGACAAATCGAAATTTTGTTAGCTGTTCACAAGGTCCCAGGAAAAGAGCTAGCGATTATAACTTCGACTCTGTCCTACAGGAAAAGCTGACTTTACGATAGAACAGGTAATAGTAGCTGGCTACACTAGGACTTCTTTCGAATCTTACGAGTTGCCTGGAGAGGCTTGTGTACTGGTATAGCACCAAAACGCACGAATCACTATTTTTAAAAATGTCCTACGCGATTTTTCATGAATTCGAAACAGAAGCGTGTAATGTATGCCCGCGACATTTATATGGTCCAACGCATTGCTCGTGATCAGATATTGCTGATAGATCTCGACCCAGAACCTTATGCGGACTATGTTGAAGCTAAGACGGTTTTCAATTATTTATTATATTGTTTCGAAGTAAAATAATACCCGTGAGTAATCAGAAGTCATAACGCCATAATGTCGTGCCAAAAGGCTTAAACAACTGGAAGACATCGCTGTTTGTGAAACAGCTGAGGTCGAGTAGATTAACGTCTACTCTATATATATGTATATATATGTACGGACGGAAATCTGTGCGCAAATTTTACAAAGGCTACTAAACATGAGTCTGCAAGAGAAATGTTGGCTTAGATTATTATGTTGTACTGCCTATGGTTTACAAAAAAATATGATAATTTTCACAAGTTCAGTTTACCAATAAGTATATCTTATACATACTTAGTATATAAGCGATGAAAAATTGTACCCTTTTCAAATGAGAACAGCGACATCCATACGATAGAATTACGTATGTATTGTTTCAATTCTTCGAATATAAATGGCTGTATGAGACTTTTGCACCAAATTCGGAAACAATGTTTTTGTAGGTTAACTGAAGAAAAAACAAAAATATATATACTTTCCTTATTTATTCCGAAAAATATTTATAGATTTCGACTTGCGTACTATATGGATGCTTTCTGTTTGTTTTAAAGGTGTGTTAAAATACGTTTAGCTTTCGTTCTATATATGTAAATCTATCAATCGAGACTGCACGATTTTATCGAATTGTTCAGTGCTTCGATAAATAAGTGTACTTGTCGACGGACATTAGTAGGGCCTAAATTGTACATGTTTACCTCTCTATTTATATAAACGTTAACAGATTAAATGTACATACATTTTCAAACTACAGAGGCTTTTTATTCTATTTGGTCGCGGATAACTTGTTGCTACCTCTTCACATTCCTTAGGCACAGTCAGGCTATTTGCAGCAAGGACAATACACATTGTGAAGGAAACTAAATCATGATTATGGAGGGCCTTGGCAATCTATTCTGTTGAATTTCTCTGTTTACTCGAACTGCCTGTTCCAAAAGATTGAGTTAACTATCGACATACATACAACAACAATAAACTGAAGAATTTCTATACGGCTAAGTATACACGTCATATCTCTACCGTAGAGTTTATTTATGATCCTTCTAAAGAAAAACATCGTGTCCTTAGAAGGCGAATTCGAATGAGCCTATCGTACAGAGGCGTCATCGTTTGAGCTGCTTTCATAAATTATTTTGTCTTATTACATGCCAATCTTTTAGCTCGCTGCAATTGGGCTTGGTAAGTTAAAAATCGTTGGTATAATGTAGTTGTTTGTGGTAAAATCATGTTATTGTATCTCATACTTGGGCAATTGACCTGTTTCGCTTAATTACAGCTTCGTACAATTTGCATGATGTTGGGGAGTCTAGGCAAGAAAGGGCCGACGACTACGAAGAGTTTTAGGTGAGTGTTTGGATTATGTTACTTTATTTGATCAGATCCTCACTTTATATATGTCGTATCGCAGGCTTCTGCGTGCCTGAGCGTTACAAGTAATAACCTTGCTATAGCTGGTTACCGAAGCGGCATTATCTAAACGTACGGTCACTTGCGTGCGACAAGTGGCGAACAAATCGACAATGATGAAGACATTTTTTGCCGAATAGAGATATGAAGCGTCCTCATGGTGGAATACCAAAGCTCTAGATATTCGAGCTCGCCGAAGACATACTTCCGAATTCTTGCTGGATACATTGGCAATATTGGAGTACGCACCGAAAAAGCATCTCTTTAAATACGTGTATAGATAAGGCGTGTTGCGCAGTTTATTTGTGCTACATACAAGTTTTCCCTACACACCTTTCTTGTAAAGTATTAGGGTTCTTCATTAGTTCGTATCTCTTTAGAGACTAACGTAGTGTGATCTAAGTTAGTACCATAATATGAATGTTCCTATGTGTAGCGAGCTATTGAAATCTACTGAGCAGATCGGCCATTTTGACGGAGCAGATCAGTCTTACAGGCAGACACGAGTGACAGCTTTAGACACCCGCAGAACTGTGACAAATAAATTACCGTTTGTCTTTCATTGCAGAAGCCGACGGCGAGCTTCAAAGGCAGAAAAGCTACTTGAATCAATAACAATATGCAATTTGGTAAGATATCAAATAGCTGCAAGGTACATTAACAGTACAAACGTGACGACTTTTCCAAAGATGGTCGTTGAATTGCTTTTATATATGCTGTCATTAGTACGTGAGGATATACGATATCATTCTTTGTCACTGTATAACATCGTACTTTTGGGGTATCACGTAATTACAACTTTTTATTACGAAAATTACCTACTAGCATTGGATAATTGACATATCGGCGTAATAGACAAATCGGCCTTCTAAGCGAGAAGAGGTTTAATACAGTTAACATCTCCTTTCTGTTTAAAGGACGAAAACAGCGTATCAGTTAGCCTAGCAGGCTCATTTGCCTTGGGCAGGCAAGGTTATAACATTTCGTCAAATGTTCTTCTTCTTTGATTACTTAAATCAACTTATTTTTGTCAATGTTACATTAGCTATCTTCAAATCGCTTGTCAGTTTTTAGATAAAACGATACTCGTAAGCTTCATAATTCCGACTAGAATTTACAGTTAAATTCTTCTTCCTTCTTGTGCTAACGGATAACGACAAGTAATAGCATTGTGAGCCGTCAGTAGGCCCTTATATTTATTAGGTCACATTACAACAATTAAATCTGAATCATGTTGGAACTAGAATTAATGTCCTAATATGAGTTGGATGTCTTTACATATTGGGTATTCAATAGGTTGCTTGTTTTGTACGTTATCGTTTTATAGATAAGTATTATTTATCGAACAAATAATGTCAATGGAAGTTATCGCTAATTTCACGTCATCTGTTCTCGACTCAATTTTGCTTACACAATGTAGTTCCGTTATGCTACATTGAAGGATAAGCTGTTTGCCATGGTGGGTCTGACAGCGGCTCTGTTGGCCGGGGCAGTCACTCCATTGGCTCTTGTCTGTATGTCTTCATTAATCGACCTGTTCGTAATAGATCATCTATATAACAACCGCACACTGTGAGTATCGACATTTTTAAACTGATAATATATACTAACGCTAGAGCTACCAGGGTTATATCGTACAATGACCATTCTGCATGCACTCTATGCTCTTGGAAAGATCTACATTTAGGTTTTGTAATAGTTATACAAACGAACCCAAGCAAGACGTGTGTAGGCCATAGGTTTACTTCCTTATTGGCCAGAGAAGCTTTCGATAACAAGCCAAGTAAAAACATCACTAGCACAGTAAGCAGAAACAAACACTTGCATTCTGTAAAGA
Source organism: Varroa jacobsoni (assembly GCF_002532875.2). Lineage (NCBI taxonomy): Eukaryota > Metazoa > Arthropoda > Arachnida > Mesostigmata > Varroidae > Varroa > Varroa jacobsoni. Next base: position 78,358 of record NW_019213956.1, on the reverse strand, counting down.
GTCCTTTTTTCAGTAATGCGTATGTCGCTTTGTATGACTTGAGCAAAGTTCCCCAACCTAAAAAAAGCGAAAAGCGCCTGAGCAAGGCCCAATTTCCGATACAAATGTAATATAATCTATATTCTATGACTTACCTAACGAATAGAAAAAAAATACTGCAAGCGGAAATGTACGTGTCGGAACTACTGCATTCTATAAGAATCATCTAAAAGCGTTTTACAAAGTCACGTTTGTCCATCATAGCACACTCTGAGAAATGCCTGAAATATATTATTATTATTATAGCAATAACGTAACATACCAATATCGAAATGATATCAGAACGCCAAGCGTAATTGTCGATGGGTGCGAAAAAAACGTTTCTCGCTTTGTCAATAGAACGAACGCTACCGTGAGACGAAAGCAATCAATTGAATACAGGGCGTGTAGTTACGGGTTAACGAATTCCTAGCAGTGAGTTGAAGTCAGCGGAAAAACATTTCACGCATATATATATGTATATAATGTAATGGCTGGAAAATTTCGAACTTGGCTAGATTGTTTGCTACTAGTATCAAAGCCGTTTAGCAGGTCGTGCGACGTGACTAATATAAGCAAAATTGCGGTGGTCCTAGAACACCCAATTCTATTACATATATATAGTAGAAGCTATGCTGAATAAAGCCTTTTTGTACGGATCGTTGTAAGCGTGCAAGGAACAAGTCCATTATTAGATACAAACTGATGTCTAGAATCGTACTAATGACAAAATCAATAAAGCGGGATTCTGTCGGATGGAATGACATTGGCAGCCTGATCTAAAAACCCGTTCCGTAGTAGCATAGAATACCATCATTGCGTCCACTACGGAAGCAGTGGAAATACAACTGATTATATACTATGTACATACTGTTTTCGAACACATGTAGAAGATGGTGTAGTCAGACCGATAATTGAAGTGGCATTGCAGGAATAACTTCGAAAAATTTTCTCTGTAGATTAGGCAAATCTATGTTAGAATGCTTAAAAAGAAGGTGAGCGCAGCGTAACCTTCCCTCCAAAACATCTCGAAGTTCCAAGTCAGAACGCAGTTTAATCGATTGACAACAGCGCCATAGCCAGGTTGATATGATGTTATCGTGTTATCTGCGATAGCTAAAATCATCAAACGTATGTATGCGTATGAAATGCCATCTTGGAAAAAAAACTGGAAGCAACTTCCGGGCTCTTTCTGAAACATTTAATATCTCTTTAACTGTAATAACCCTTTCGCTCCGCTTCTTCTTACCTTTAGCTCGTTCAGAATGTCTGAATATGATAAACTAACTAATGCTATATTAGCCGACAACAGCGGCATGAACGGTCAACGTTAAGTAGATGGTAGTAGTACAAGACGCAAGCAACCTTTTAATTAAACGAACATGGATGGTAAATGAAAAGTCAGATTCGACCTCGTGTTATCGCAGGTTAAAAGGTGACGTAATTCTACAAACACCATCGACTATGATGATTTAATGGACGTCTCTATTGGGAGTGAGCAATTTTGGACTCATTCTGTAGCTAGCTTTGCCCCAAAGGGTACATAAAAAGGGAAAAAACGGCCATACGTATAGAATTGTTTATTGTTCTGTAATATTAACATCGATCGTTGTTTAGCCAAGCTATCACTGACCAAATCGTGTTAAGTTGCTAAGTGCTAGTTATTGCATTCTCTATCCTCTATGAAAGGCGCATGATTGGCTCGCTACGTTGAAAGCGGTTACCATGTTAAAGTGTCGTTTTTATAATGGGGAATGCAACTAGACGATACTACAGCTGATCTAACATTCGCTATCAAAAAAATGACGCGCGGCTTTTTTCTCGAACCAGCCAGAGTCTATCTAGACATACTGACCGAAGATTATCTCTACTACTGCCCAGTGTATCTTTAACAGTATGTGGTGGTTATGGGCAGGGGGGCCATCTAAGTTCCGACGGCGATTCAGAATTAAAAGCAGAAATGGGTCGCTGCGTGGGTGCCATATAAAGGTTGAAAAAAGAGTTTGGCGAACTACTCTGAGAGCTTTCCTGAGTCGAATTCAATTGAATACCATTTGGTTGTATAGAAATGCAGATATGATGACCAGGACTGTAACCAAGCGGTCCAATTTAGCTGCGGTCATTGATGCTGAACTTACATTGTTTTGCACTCAATGGCCTCATATAATTTTTATCCCGTGACGTTATTACGGCTGCCAGATAACGAAACACAGCCCCGTGATTGGTTAGTTGAAGCTTTTGTTGTAGACGACTTTGCACTGGGAGAGACACGTCAGTAGTAATAACATTTTGTCATTTAAATTTGAGACTGGGGCGCTCACCATAACGACTACAAATTTTCTCATTCTTGTATTGAGTCTTGCATGAGTATGAGCTTTCTTACTATCAAACCTTTGTTATTTCAGACTCAACGATACCCAAGTACCATGGCAAGAGTTGCTTGAAGATTCGCCATTGTAAGTAACAGGTTTGGCCGGCCTGATTCGTGCCATTTCGAAGCACTACTGCAGGTGTACTTTTAAGAAAAGTATTATCTTAGTTGAAGTCTGCCTTTATAGACCTACATATTGTGACATAGCACCCGCGACGAAAAACCAGGCGCGAAGTTCGTGGATAGACATTATTCATCAGTCAAGTTTGCTTAATAATCATTAAGGCACGCTCTCTGCTCACGTAATACAAAAAATGCATCTTATTTTATAACAAAAAAAGTCTTATTTTATAAAAAGTAATTCGAGATCGATTAAATAAAAAAAACAGCAAGTGACGCATTTTACTCGTCTTACAACGAGAAGTTATAGTCATGCTTTCTTCAGTCAAAAATACCGTTTATCTAACTTCAGTTTTTCTTCTTTATTATCTAGTGGTGGACATCTGATAGGAGATTTCTGGGAGAGGTCGATACTTCTTATCTACTGCCTGGTAGGGTAAGTTGAATATTGGAGAATATGAGCCTATCCCTGTAAATACAAGCGTTTGCGAAATCTTTGATCTTTGCAAATGTCAAAAAATTGTAGTTAATATTCCCAAAGTTAGGCACATTCACGCGTCGGAAAATCAGAGTAGGAGAATTGTTCAGGCGGTGAATCACGCAAAAGTACTTTCTGAGTGCTCAATGCTTTTCCAGCTAAAAGTGTATGATGGTAAATTTGCGTCACATATACGCAGGTCTCTCTCTATTCGATAATCCCATCGTCTCGTACATAGCAATAGCTGAGCGTGCGTCGATCACGTTGGCGAGTTGACTTTTGTCAAAGTTAAGTTTGGCACTAAAAGCCCTCATTTTTAGTTGGGTATTAGAAACATCTTGTTATTGCCAAAGCTCAAACTTTTGAGCACAGTCGCCCCCATCGGGCATCCCCCTTATAAACGCATGACGTAAAGCATTTGCCTTTTCGTTCATACGATCTGGGACGTTTGCTGTGACGGTTCCTTATTCGCTTAAACTACGATCTGAATTAAAAAAATATATATATATTTGGTTAAATTTAACCTAGGTTTTGTATTGAGCTTTAATGTGATTGACTTTATAATGTCTATGGTATCTGCCTACCCTGAGATGATAATGTGATAATCTGGCTTACTCTGGAGCTGCCTTATATTCTTAGATAGTTAGATAGACAGTTAAAGGAGGTCTACTAGTTGGTACCTCCTACATAACTAAAGATTTGCTGCGCCATGCTCAAAAACTGAAAAATTTAGATTACAAATCTGAATTGACATTTGTAATGCATTACATTGAAATACAATATATGGGATAAAAAACGAGATACTTCTAAGTGTAGTCATTTTTTTTTCAAATTTGCAGGTGCGTCTTTGGATTGTTCGTCTTTAACGGCCTCTTGGAGGTTCTTCTTAGTCGTGCGGGAGCCAAGCAAGCGTTCCGGATCCGTTTAATATTCATGGAAAGTGTCCTGCATCAAGAGCAGAAATGGATTCAGGCCAACATCGATGACGCCTACGTGCGAGCACGTCTCGAGTCGGTATCTAGGTCGAAAACGACAAAAAAAATACGCTAACAAACAAAAAAAACTACTGAACCAATCTTTATGAGAGTGGTTCGAGTATGAGCAAAGTATTGTTTGCTTTTTGTTGTACCTAACTAGCTTTTATTGGTGTGACTTAGGACCACTGTGACTTTATTTGTTGTCGATATATGTAGAATTTGTTGTCATAAATGGAACTCGAGTAATGGCTGGATATAGTTTAGACAAAATATTTTCGAAGAATGTGCAATTTATTGAACTATTTGTACAAACAAGGGTCTGGGAAACGGGCGTATGGGAGCTGACGCGATAATTTATAGTGTCCAAACAAGGCTATCTACAAAAAAAGGCGCGGTTTTAATATAAGTATTTGAAATAAGTTAACTTCAGTATTAGTGTGTGGCTATCGTTTTTTTCACTCAGGGATCTCGACAGCATTGAAGACGGGCTGGGAAGCAAGCTTGGTCTGTTTGTTTCGAACTCCTGTACATTAATTGTCTGCACCCTTACCGCATTCGCCACGAATTGGGCCCTTTTCCTCCTTATGCTCAGTCCGCTACCGGTTGGTATCTAGCGATATGCGTTTACCGCGATAATGGCAAGGAATATTCTTGGGATAGCCACTATTTTTGAACTTAATTTTTAGTTAGCCAATATATTAAGAATAAACCTGTAAATTTCATATTTGGCAGGAAGTTGACTGAATCTGGCTAAGACCATGAGGCCGAAGGGACTATGCTACAGATGTTGTTACGGGCATCGCAGCTTTAACTCGAATTACGATGCATGTGGAATAATACTCGACCCACTGCTCGTCCCGACAACAATTTCCACAATGTTATATTATCTTACTTTGTACCGATTTGGGTTTAAGAGCCCATACTCAGAACACCTAATGCCCAACAATCGTCTGCCTATTTTAATCATCGTCATTTTTCCAGTTCAGTCAGTACCAACACAGATAAAGGTTATGCCATTAATTAAGTAACTTGCTGTTTAGAAGTTAAATAGAAGCCTATTCAAGTGGACATACGACCTATCAGGTTGTCTTATAAATTGTCCCATACATTGTTTTCTTTTCCCAGTAATTGCCTGCTGCTGACAGCCATAAAAAGGGATAGATCGAAACAGTATATATCTCTTCTCTCGTAAGTTTATTATCTGTTGTCGGTCGTTTCGATAAGCTTTCAAAAATAGCTTTCCGATATCTTTTTCTCTAGATTGGTTTAGCTTTTACCTACCGTTTTATAGTGTCACAGCGGGTTTTATCTTTGATATGTCTTTCATTTAACTAAGTGTCGAAGCTGCCGAAGCACCTGAGAACTGATGAATCTACTTTAGCGATCGGATTCGGAGGAAAGATTCGTAGTGCAAATAAAGCGATGGTAGTAGGCTTACACCCAACACGTAAAGAGCTTGCATTTGAAATACGTGGAACATGGAATCTATATAATCGGACAGGATTATTCGACCAGCTACAAAACCCTAAAACGTCGTCGCAGCACACGACCCCAGTTTAACGTACTCGGACGTTAATTTTTCCCCATACCATTTCAAGGTCGTCCAGGCTGGCGATAGGCGACCTTGTCCTTGAACAATTAGCGTAGTTGAGGTAATGCTATCGGTCTCAAATATGTGCTATGTATTTCTGCAGATATTTTTATTGCTGGTGGTGTTTATCGGCCAGCGTGTTTCCTTGCATCAACGTAAGGAGGGCGATCAGCTTCAGATTGCGGCATTCACCGCTAGCGAAGCGATCCACAACATTCGAGCTGTGGTTGCCTTCGGCGCTGAAGATAAGGAAGTTCTCAAGTGAGGATTGTGATCTTGTAAAATCTACTTTCATTTCAACAAAACATTCATATGCCTAGACCATGTAGCGTCCTTGTCGTGACTCTTACTTTCTTAGCCACGTCCAGTACTACAATTCAACGACATAACGCTGATGAATCGCATCAACATTAGCTTTATTACAGTACGCTTTTGCTATCTTTCACCTTAAGTATGTTCTAGCACCCAAAAAGTGTAACTTACTATATATATATATATAGTATATAAATTACTTGAATATGTATTATATGATTATAAGTTATTACTACTAGACTAACTGTAACAAACTTTTGCCAATTGCCATCCTATTCTATTCTCGAACGTACTGTCTTCGTCGTAGATTTAGCCGTCGTTTAGATGGCAGTCAACGCCATGCGTACCGCAAGCTGGTGTGGCTGAGTGCATCATCATCCCTCATCTGGTTCTTTTTGTACGCATGCTATGCCTTAGCATTTTGGTACGGTCTAAGCAATCAGCTGCTATCTGATCGAGAAAGATCGATGCTCCCATCGCACGTTCTCTGCCCCATCTTTAATCTTGCGCTGGCACTTCTCAGTGCTGCAAAACTGGTATAATTAATTATCTATTCTATGCTAAATGTATTATTGCACATCTATTTCGGAAAACTTAATGTATGCTCTAAACTTTATCTATACGATCATTTACCTAATCTAACTATATTTTAAACAATTTTTACCGATCACAAGAAACACTACTGGAATCTTCCAGTGTACGTTTCTATTGTCTCATTTTTAATCGACAATCAATGATTACTAGCGAAAAATTTCCTCGACAACATTTGCCTCTATAAACAAACTAGATAATTACCTATTAACTCTAGCCAAAAGGTCTTCTGGTAAATAAGATGTGTAGGTCAGTAGTGTATAGAAAATGTTTACAACAAGAAATGTGCCATAAAATAGCCTTCTCTGGCTTTTGAAGTTGAATATTTTATCGCCATCGTTATGATTGGACCGTGTTCGTATTACTTTAGTAGACTTGGGCATTCATGTCTTACAATTGATATGACCAAGTTTCTTTTGACAATTTAGGTTAGTTATGGAGGGACGTTTCGAAGGGCGCGCGCGGCAGCCAAAAGGATCTTCAGTATTGCAGACCAAGTTGCGTTCCGGAATGAGTCCGATACAGGCATGTAAACAAGGGCTGCCTTCTGCTACTAGGTCATAGCATGGATTATACCTGATACCCTTATTTGGAAGCTTTGCCTTGAGTGGTGAAGGACATTACGCACATCTCAATGAAAGTTGCAGGAGAAGAAAGAAGTTTCTTTGACAACTCCAATGACAATTTGAACATATATAGATTTGTAGCTTTTAGCCGTACTGACCTTAATGCGCTTTGGGATTTTAGGTGACGTAGGCCTTGAGTGCGCCGGTGAGGTTACATTCGATTCAGTATCTAGTCCTCATTCCGCCACGCCGCTACGCACTGTCTCGTTTACACTGTTCGCTGGTCAACGTCTCTCGCTGTATGACGCGTCCTGGGAAAAGGACCAGCCTCATGCGATCGTAGACATGCTCTTCAGGTTTTCGGACCCTTCTTATGGTTTGCATTACTTGGAAATATTCCTACTTGCTGCTTAGAATTTTCGTGGGAGTTATGATTTGACCAAAACGAGCCTGTAATTGAAATGATGATATGGCATAAGGAAAGCCATATGCCACCATATATTTACTTTTTCTTCAGTTAGCGCTGCTTTTGCGTGTGATAAGACACGCTATCTTCTCCCGACATTTAGTAACGTTATCTACGCTATTAAAAAGCAGGACAGGTGTTCATTGACGGTAAGGATATCCGTTCGTATAACGTTGGCTGGCTAAGGGCTCGAATGGCCGTAGTGCGTTCAAATCCTGTTTTGTTCGCTGCAACTATTGCTGACAATATCCGATATGGAAATCCATTCATTCAACAGAGCGACATCGAGCACGCCGCGATAGCCGCTCAAGCGCACAAATTTATTAATAAGGTAATGATAATAATAATTAAATAGCTCAGCTATGCCTGTAAGTCCTCACGGATAAACTCCTATCTTCAAAATTGCTTTGAAGATTATCAACATTTTATCGTTTGAGTGTTACCACACAAAATACACATTACTTGTGTGCTGTAATTTTTACGAACGTGTAGTAGAAAGCGTACCGAGGCTGTAATAGAATGTCATTTGTGCTGTCGTCTAGCTAAACCTTTGGGTCATCCCAGCCATGCCACTGTTTCTTCACGGTACCAAGGATCTCAGCATAATGAAATTCCCATACTATATATATATACCTAAATAACAAACGGCTTCGAAACGGCTGTGAATCCGAAACCGCATGATCGTTGCATCAGGCGCAACCTCAGTATATTCGTACATACATGCATCATGTAAATATTTATTTCAAACCTAAGGTATCCATACTTATGTATATATACATATATGTATCTATCGATTTACTACCTGATTCGCAACAGTTACCTAGAAAATACAACACCGTGTTATCGCCGTGCGGAGCTCCACTTTCACTAGGTCAACGACAATTGATATGCGTGGCGCGGGCTATAGCTCGAAACGCCTCGATCTTAGTTCTTGAAAATCCCGGACATAATCTTCGGGGAGATGCTGCCGCAATGGTAATACATGCCATGGAAAATGTAAGTGATTTTACCCTATTAATTTACCTCTAGCCTAGAGAGGGGGTGGAGGAAGCCCGAAACTTTTACCGCTTTGATGTTTCTATTTATTTTAAAAGTTCTTTGCCGCGTTTTCCAAACATAGAAACCTAATAATTATCCCGGAAACAAGTCATCAGCGCACTTCGAGATTCGAAAACAATTTACTGAGTGTTTAGATGCTTAGATATCAGGTAATTTTTTTTCCAGAAATGTAATTAAAGGTTCAAAACATGACACTTGGTTTTAGCGGGCACTTTTAGCATGATAACTATATAATATTTGTGTTACTACAGAATGAAAACGATAATTTCGCTATCACAAGTCAGTGATTATTGTCTATTACTCGCAGGCAATGGAGGGGCGAACATCGATTCTGATCTCGAATAAAGCCTTCAAGCTGAGAGACCACGAGAGAATTATTGTTCTTGAACAAGGCAAGGTATATATATATAATATAACGTGAACGCCGCGAGAACAAGATCTGTGCAAAAGACCGATAAGTTCATCTATATTAATTCCTATACGTGTGTGTGGCCTGAGTTTAAAAGCGTAAGCTATTTAAAAACCTAAAGTCTATAGATACTTTCCATGCAGGTGGTTGAAGAAGGAAGCTACGCAGAGCTTGTAGCTAATAAAGGAGTTTTCGAACAGCATCTCAAAAAGGAATTACACGAGATGAAGGAGTTGGGCCTTTCGCCACTTGGTGAGGTACTTCCTCCGGCAGGTAGCATTCTCGACCGCCAGGTCTCATCGTTACTTGAACAAGATGCTTCCACTGAACATAATGAAGGATTCAATCAAGAAGCTCACCTTAAAGCAAGCTATAATCATCGTGAGCTTATCTCGCTGCTGAGGGAACATATACCCATGGTAAGTAGTTCTCGTTTTGGCGAGTTGCTTTCGCTTAGCCTGATTATCGCTTCTGCATTCAAGGCCGGCTTCAGTATCAGATTTTTGTTCTGAATAATTGACAGGTATCAGTCGGGTGTATATTCGCAACTCTATCTGGCGTTTCGCTCTCGCTGTATGGCGTCGTTTTCGGAGATATGTTGTCGTCCTTCCTGCTTCTGCATGACAAATCTGCTCTAAAGTCATTTATTCTTACACAGTGCGCACATCTTATTGTCCTTGGAATTTTTACATCAATAGTTGCATTCTTCCACAGCTGGTGAGTAACGATCCGAGACGAAATTTTGAGATGACAGTTACTCCTCATTAATCGTACCTAAATTTGTTTGTGATCCTCATTCGCGTCGTCCTAATGACGTTTTATCTGTATGTTCATTCAGGGCGTTCACCCTTGTCGGCGAGCGCGTTGGCAGTCAGCTATTGAAAACAGCGTATGAGAGCGTCCTGCGTCAGCCGATGGCGTGGTTTGATAATCCCAAAAACGAAGTAACTGACGTTATACGCATCATACTGACTGATGTCGGACAGGTGAAGCTTGTGAGTATCACCAACATGTAACTTCAGTTTATGATCATCGACATCTTAGTGTGGCGAAGTAGCATATGTAACCATAAAGGTTAGCATAAAAAGCTCAAATTTCGTGCAGCTTAAAACCAGCACTCATTGACATTAACACATATGAATAACTGTTTTGTTTCAACAGACATCTAAAAAAAAACACGAGACAATTAAAAATTTTATTACGATCTGTTTACGCGTTCTCAGACAAGGATTCACTGCAAAAATTCCTTGTATTCAGAAAACCTTGAACGTGTTTTGGCAGCGGAACGGAAGGCTGTAATTGCTCCCTTTCTTGGCCGAATAGGACGCTGTATTTCAACTATGATACGATCCAATGATACATACGGGCTCAATAAGGCAACTTGACAAACGGCGCGATTAAAACAGAATTGCAATAGAAAGATCGGGCGTTCCTGATTATATGTTAATTACATAAAGCTTTCTCTACAAACAGCAAAGCACTAATAACACCTTCAAGCGGCACGAGCATTTGCACTAAAGATCAATTTTTCCTTTACTTGACTATGTTTATCAGTACATAGATGCGACAAGCTTCCTGTAAGGTCGGCCGGTCAATGGATACACGCTATCAGCTGAAATAGAATCTGTTCCTGGCTGTCATGTCAGAACCGTTTATAGTCGCTAACTGTTTTACATTACGGTCGCTTCATAATTCTCTGACGCATCTCTGCTTGTTATGTTTGCCGACTGATTCTTTGTTGGGACAGTTAATTGGGCCTCTGCTGACGCTGCTGTTTCAAGGTACTTCATCACTTGTCTGTTGGCTTGCGCTCGCCTCCTACTTTTACTGGCGACTCGGATTATGCGCGTTGTCGTTTGCGCCGGCGATCCTGTTTGCCGTGTTCTTTGAACATTATGTGCTCGGATCGCGGACACGCAAAGGTAAATGCTTAAATCGTTATTGCGTTGTATAGGCGGTATTCTACGACCTAGTCCTAGTCGTTAGGGTTAAGGTTTACCAAAACCAAACGGTAACAGATTTTACCTCTACGTGTTCAACTCCATGGACGTAACTTGTGATCGTTGCTATAGAGTGTGCGCGGATGCAGTTACCTAATAGGAATGTTCAAGTTGTACTCCCGACACTACCGTTCAGTATTGCTTTAGATGGCTGACCTTCGGCTCCAACAAAGTTTGTGTGTATCGGATACCTCATTGGCCCTACCCAGATGGCGAGTATATAGATAGCGCACTAGCATTTATAACTCTAATGATTTTACCTATTCGGCTCTTAACGACAACAGATCAAGACGACAAAAGTCGCCATTTGGCATTAGATATCATCAGCAAACTGAGTACTATCAAATCACTTCATCAAGAGCAGGTCTTCTGCGCGGCGTACGCAGTGGCCGTAACGGGGACATGGAACAATGGGTAAGTGATTGTGGATCTATATACAGTCGAATCACTTCGAGATATTTAGTGACCGAAATGAGAAAGCTACGTTCTTTTTACGGGTTTGCTCCATATTTGAATTTCGATGTATCACGAATGACTGGTACATGAATATGCATAAAATAATACATATATGAATATATTATGAAAATATATATATATATATATATATATATATATATACAAAAAAATGAAACATGAAATGACAAACATATATGTTCATGCTTTAACAGACTAACCCACAGCATCCGTAACGGATTTTTGTATGCGGTATCTCAAGCAGTCCCCCTTCTAAGTTACACTGTCATATTCTACATAGCGTGTCATTCTATCAACTTGCAACAGCTTAACGATTTCACAGAGGTATGTTGTTACTCTATGAACTTTCGGGACATCGATCAGGTGACCCGTCAATGCATTTCGCTTATTTCATGATGCTAAGAGGGTAAATGTTTTTACGAGTCTGAAATATCGCTAGTTAGAAGGTATCCAATGAATTGTGTGTCTTTATTCCGCCGTCGATTGTACGCAAGCTGCTTATTCGCTGCTCGGAATAATTACGAAAGATTCTACCGAAATTACATAACAAAGCTCAAGGAAGATATAACGACACGCGTTAAAAGTATAGCGGCGTGGAGCCCAGTAATACGTTTCAGTGACGGCGATATACCGCAGTCTGATAAAAAAAAAAAACATGTAGTAGGAACACATAGCAAGAATAAATGTTAATATGATGAAAAAAAAATTATGCATCTTGTAGTCGTTTAGCTGTAACCAAATCGATCACTTGGCAGGTAAATTCTGTTACTTTTTATTCTTACTATCGATAATTCAATTCCTTATTTTATCGCCTTGCCAAATACCCTGAATATAGGCAACAAAGAATACAGTTTAAATGTTTTTTCTTTTAAATAAAAAAGGAAGGCTATAAATAGAATAACTAAATATCATTCTCGCTAGTATTTCTCTATCGCTTACGCTGGCACAAATCGCAGGTATTCAAACTCACCGAAAGCATTATCTTTGGAGTATTGTTACTCGCGCAGTCGTTGGCCGTATTTGCTCCGAATTTTTCGCAGGCGCGCCATGGCGCCGCATTTGTACTCGCGCTAAAGAAGGGACTAAGGAATCTGTACGGAACCGACCGAAAATTCATCGACGATAGTAAAGTAAATTGAATGACTTTGGCTTGAAAACTCGTTAGGTTTTTGACAAGAATAAGATAATACAATGTTCTATTAAGCTTACTCTGATCATACAACGCGTGCCTGGTTGCTCGGGTTAGTTCTACTGTATAATCTCACGTGCATACGTACACTAAACAGAACATTGGTGTACGTACAGGATGTATTATAATCGAAATTTACTGTATGATAATTCATTTTTTTGTTATAGGAGGTGTGCGATGGCGTCGTTTCATTTCGTTCTGTGGACTTTCGTTATTCATCGTGCACGTACATCTTTACTCAGGATCAGATGATTCTTCGAGGAGTGTCTTTCGAAGCAGCTCCTGGACAGATCATTGCCCTGGCCGGAGAGCCTGGCAGTGGCAAACGGGCATGTCTTGAACTTCTTCAGCTCTTCGATAAACCAACGGGGGGAGAAATCGTAGGTTTTTCCGTAAGCAGCTATTGCAAAAAGAACTGACACGAAAAGAGCATCGAAAGAGGGGATCTGGATGTATCAGTAGCAGGAAACATCAGGTCGTGTTTTAAACTATGGGCCACCCTATACCGTTAAGAAAGAGAAAAAAAATTGAAAGTTATAGTATTATAAGTCGCGATCGCATATGCAATAAAAAAAGCTTTGCTCAATGTGAATTCTCATATGTAATGATGCGCTTACTCAAGGCAACGTGTTGATTTAATTGAAGACTATTAAAAGTATTCATTAATGGCGCAGTCTATGACAATGAAGTTAAAAGGAACGTAAATATTACAGATTAAATACGTCATTATATATATATATATATATATATATATATATATATATATATATATATACGTACATCATGTACTAGGACACTTCAAATGCTATAGGGAAGAGAAGGGTACAAAAAAACGAGCGCACATGTATTTGTTATTTAGTGAGTTATTAGTTATTCTATGAATTATTATGTTTTGGACACCGATCGCAGTTACTGGATAAAAAGCCTATACGGAGCCTGGATGTCTCATGGGTCAGACAGCAAATGGGCATAGTAAATCTGGAGCCGCACTTTTTTCTCGACACGATCTGGGCTAACGTTGCTTATGGCCAGAGTAGAAGCCATGTCACGAATCAAATGGTACGCTAAATTTCATACTTGAATAACGCTCTAGACGTTATCTTAGTTGTATGTTAGCTGGACACAGTTAGCGAAACTATAAACGAGCGATAAGTATGACTATTACTGGCCAAATAAGAACAGTATAGTTTTTTTTATGTTTACCCGTTGATGTCATAGGTCATGCGTTTTTAAATCATCCTCTATTACTCTAATTGCGCCTCAGCACATTTTTTTCTATCCGGGCGAATGGTTTGCCTGGGTTACGTCCAGGACCCAAATCTACTTTTTTTTATGAAGCAAGAACTTTTTACGCATGCGTCGACATAAAGGAGAAAAGAATAGCAGTTTATCTAGCTCTATACTATATGTATTTGTACATAGACTGAGGAACACATTTGACTGACGTCTTAACACAGTAACAATGATAAGTGGCTATTATTGAGCAGGTAGTCACGGCCTGTCAACGCAGTCGGGTCCACGATTTCATTATTAAGCTTCCCCAAGGCTATCAAACTCTATTGGACTCATCCGGAACTCAAGGGCAGGCTATTGGCCCCACACAAAAGGTGACCATCACACAACACGTATAGTGGGCGGCGTGCATGTTGACTGAAACGTTAAAATACGCTACAAATGCTTTGTAAATAACTGAACAACGAATTGTGAATCTAAGAAATAATACGATCCAACGAGCAACTCTCAAAGTATGTCAGGAAAAGGGGCTGATGCTGGAGAATCGATTTAGGTTGAGTAGAACTGAACACTTAGAGGTTTTCGTTGCCAATAGCGGCTTAATAAAAGCGAGTCTTTCCATTTTAGGTTCTACTATCTATTGCGAGAGCCGTGCTTCGTGAACCGAAAATTTTGCTGGTTGATCAGTCTGGCTGGAGCGACTTGCCCGAGGATGAGATTAGGGTACGCAACAAATCGACGCTCGAAATTTAATCTTAAGCTCCTAAATAATTATCGGAATATCAGCATCGATAACCCACACGTACCTATGCGTTTTTCTATAGATTCATAGACATGAACACTTTTTAATACATAATTGAATGGGCAAATATTGAGTGCTAAGTAACTAGTATCAGATCAAAGTAAAGCCTTGTAAGTAGAGGACTTGTGAATAAAATCATAATATTTTATAAAAGTGCGATCACCTGTCAGCAATTACCACACGTTTTATGAATTCAAAGCGCTTGGAGCGAACATAGCTTCACTCCTTTAACCAGTAGTTGTGAGGTATTCTGCTTTATGTATATGCTGACTAGCTCGAACAATATACGGCAGAATAAACATACTACTATAGGCATAAAGGGTTTATCTTCTTTAAAAAACATTTACAGAAGCAGCGGTGGATCCTTTTCGGCATTGCTCGGCGTTAACTTCAAGGTTGCGAGTATTGATAGAACTGTATTTGTTTATTACCCACTAATCCATTGACTCACAGGTAATCTTCGGTGCGCTAGAAGATGTACGAAAGGACCGCACCTGTATTGTCATCTCGCCCCTCCTGATAACAGCCGAAAAATGCGATCAGGTATGGCTGCTTCAACAAGGTCGAGTCGTAGGACAGGGCAAACATCAGGAGCTACTTACCCGCCGGCCGAGATATCGCCGACTGTTTAAAGAGCTACGAAGTAAACGATATGATGGTAAGACTCAAATAAAAGGTCCCATTCGGAAGGATGTCCCAAAAGTGTATGCACTTCGCATGCAAACTGTTCTTCTCTCAATGAAAATCTATAGTTTGTCATTTCCGTTAAATGTCTCTTTCGGTTGTAGGGGAAAACCCTCTGTTGTCACGCTCCAATTCGACGCAATTAGACTCGATTATGTCCAGCGTGCCAGCGAGTACTGTCTCGAGTCGTTCGGTAAGCCAACATATGAGCCGGAATGCAACCCCTCAGCAGCTAAGTCCCCAGCGAAAAGATTCGATCATGCCCTCCTTTGACGCCGTCGATGCTGTGGAACTGGCTCGTAGGTTGGACAATATCAAAACGTTGGATTTTACCACCAAAAGTGAGCTTAGGCAAGCACCGGCTCAGAAAGACGAACAGCGGGAAACACTGCGACAGATTTATTTTCGAATAGCTACTGAAAGCAGACTCCAACCGGAAATCAAGGTTTCTCAAAACACTGTAGGTGAAACACATAGAACCGTAGTAGCAGGGGACAGTGTTTTTCAGAAAGATGAAATCCAAGAAGTTGAAACATTCCGGGAACCTATCCTAAATCAGTCGTCTCGAGTAATCGAGGTGGCAGAGATCAAGCCGAAGAAGAAACCTTCGCCAATTGTCATACCAAAAGATGACGGTAAGAACAGAATTGAAATTCGCTTAAAGGCATTTATTCCAAAAATTTAGTATCTAATCGTGAACCATAAAATCATGTGTAGTTTCTTATAGTCGGTTACAATGAAACGCTACTGCAAACATTCGAGCCAATGTAAACTTTACCTAACGACTCGGGGCGTAGCAAAAGCGCCATGGCATCGATACGCTATTCAGGGAGCAGAGGGCAATACGAGGTGTACATTCGGTGTACCTAGATAGTACAGTTTACTAAAGTGTCTAGGAATCAGCTACAGCAACTTAGCACACCCACACGAGGGTATAATTTTCAATTTCACAGATCTGCCACTTGAAGAAGACGTTTCAACTGACGACGAAGCTTCAACTCCGGAAACGCCTCGAAAGCGTATCAACACGATGAAAATGAAAGATCTCAGAACATTTGAGGAAGCGCATAACGATAATAATGACGGAGATAAATTTTCGAGCGAGAGTGACGACGAGCACCAAATTATCCGAGAACTGGTTGGTACAATTAGAATGATAATATTTGCATCCAGGAAACGGGAGTTTTCAGAGTTCGTAACGATTTTACCATCATCAGTACCCTCACTGTACAAACACCACTGTAAAAGCTACAAGTTATGGGCCTTGATTTGATCAAAAATGATTGGTTGATTTATGGATTTTGTTATTTTTAATTATTAATCCATTGCAGCGAAAAAGTAATCGACCTTCAGATATCATCAAGCGATTGTCACAGAAAAAGCTTGATCGAGAACTTCAATATATAGTAACAAGGATTGACGCAGAGTCCTCCGGCGAGACCAGACCAGACGGCACGAGTGGCACCATGAAGTAACAACGTTGCCTATTCAAAGCGACCCGGTGTTAATACGACCGCCCGCTAGCGTTCATAACAGCAACAACTTAATACATAAACTAAATAAATAGTTGCAATTGTAAATATGTGTGTAATAAACTATATTTCAATTGAAAAGGTTATTGTCTCAGAATAACTCATTCAACAAATTTACGAGCAAGAGATCATAAGTGGGTCTTGCTATTGGGACTGTTGATGGGAATTTCTGATACAGTTAATCATGTTACGAGTTCACTTAGAATGAATCATCTGATCAGAAACAGAATTATCTTTGCACAGGGCTGATAACTCAAGTAGGTCGTATAAAGAACGGAGACCCTGAGTCGCTCGATACTAAGCGTGAGGACCAATACACCAGATCGAGAGACTGAAACAGTAAACACAGAAATTCAGGCCTGACTATAAATACAGAGTGTGTATACCAGCCACTTTATATATACAGTTTGAATAATTATAACTTCATCTTTATAGACATATCATTCATGTTTAAAATGGAAAAAAATACAAATAAACAACTTTCCGACTAATACAGTACTGATAATAATGCCAATGCTTCATTTAGCGGCGTTGCCTAGCTATGCTCGTTAAATCTTTGAAGGTCGTCAGTTTTCCGACGTCAAGTTAAGTTTTGGAAAAAATTCGATTGGCATCAGTTCTAGGGCACGAACAGGATGTTTTATGAAACCTCTTCGTTCAGCCCATTTATTTAAAGATATCACGATAAGAACATATTTGATCATGTCGAAAATAATATTTGGTATTTTCGTCAAGCCCCTTCCGACTGTTTTTGCAGAAAATTTATATAATTTACACCAGTTACTGCGTTGCCGAACTAGAACGGTCTAATGAATCCTTTGCTTAAAATGCCGCACCACATTGAAACTGTTAATAAATTTACATAGTGTTCATGTGTAACAGACGGACTTCAATGTCCCTTTTTTCCCAAGCACCATTTCCAAATTGACTTTCTTCGGTCATTGTCCATTCGTTCCACGACTTTCACGATAATTTTCCCGCACGTTTCTTTAAACACCCTAAACAGTTCTATCTTTTCTTCTATCTAAATTTGTATTAATTAATAAAAGTAATAAATAATTAAATTTTATTATTATTATTAACTACTTATTGGTTGGGTAGATGGATCCACCTGAAACTACATGCAGTATTGCTTTTATATACATTTTAGAGTAAATTTTCTTTATAAAACTTAACCGGGCCCACCTATTATTTATAATAGATCATCTCTGAAAAGAGAACTAACTAGAAAACCTTACATACATTTTTTGATGCCCTATATATATATATCTCAACATTCATAAGAAATAGTACGTCTTGAATATTCTCGATGATAACGTCAGTCATATCCGCGCAATACGATCCATACAAGACGCCTGTCTGAGGTCTCATACCTCCTCGAATCTGTTCTATCTTTCCTTGTCTTACCGACGCAAAGCTGTGGCAGCTGATGACGAACTTATAATATGATGACTCAATGGGTAAACCTAATTTTCATTAAAGGGAAGCCATTGTGTACTATGGTAACATGTCAAAATCTACACATTTTAATGAAAGTAAGCAAATTTCTTTACATTATTATACAGACAATAACAAGACGAGCTTATGGATTTATTATTTATGATAGCTTTGCCAAGGAGGAAGCATTACATGTTAGTAAAAATGCTTAATTACTATCTACGTAAAGAATTATTTTAAAAAAATTAGTAACTAATCAGCAGTTACTTGGGCATGGTGGTAGTTTTTTTAATATATATATATATATATATATATATATATATATAGATCTTGATAATTTCAAAATGAATTATGCAGTCCAAGATTAATTTAGCGTTCAAATATAAAATAATATGACATGATTCGTCTGCGTAAAACACGGAGCACAACAACGATAATAGATAGGATCTTGGATGATTCTCCGATACGGATCAATACCCAGTTCACTGCGTCTTCTTTAGCCATCTTTTCAAATATATAAGCATCAGACATTTTTTTTAGTTGACCAAATCGTCTGAAATAACCAGTGCATCAACAATACCAAAACGCCGGTTCAGTAGTTCCAGGACGCTTCGAGAGAAAAAAAAGTCACGCTCATCTTAAGCGGATTTATTCTATCCACTCGTGATAAAACTAGTATCTACTTGTTTGGATTCTTGGTGCTATTTTGCAATTCGCTTTAATTAGTAGCATTGACTGAGGTTTTTTCCAGTAACCCGACTATAAAGCATGTACAGCGACCAGCTCCTCTGTCTGGTCACAGTGTGGCAACAGAATAGACGTAGCTCTGCTTCTATCAGATCACTCGACGGAGCCCTACTGGAATCATTTACTGTTCTTTCCTCGTTTCTCTATATATAACATTGCCAGGGCTATGACTTCGAGTAGTCCACGAATTCTGATATATCCACGACCTCGATCACCGTTTACTGCGTGATAAAAAGAAAAGAGAAAAAAAAACGAAAAGAATTTGAACGCCCATAAGTCACTAGCACGATGGCAACGTTCGATCATCGATCGGTCGGAACTTTTTGGCACTATCAGTACCTGTAAATGAGCTGTTGATGGCCATTGATACCGCTGTCTCGCACGCGCAACAGATTTTTAGTCTGACACTCAGCCACAGCCGAACTGGTAACTTGAATAGAAATAAAACAAGCCTTGAGCAGCGTTCAATGTTCGAAGCATCACCAATCATGAAATTGAACTTTTTAAAGCATTTTTCTTATATGTTGAAGAAGCTGCCTTAGCAAGAAGTGGTGGGTCTCGTCAGGGGCAGCAAGTTTTCCTTATAAACAAACAAATAGAACCTGACCCAAAAGAAAATTTGTGTAAATAAAACCTGGAACAGAACGACCTACAAACATAAACAGACTACATAAACTACATAAACAGAGCCAAAATAACACGTGCAAATAATAGCTATGGGTAGACTATTCAATCACTATCTCATCTAATCTGCGCAACAACGCTTTGGAATAATTTCGGTACTAGAGCTATTTTTAGGTCTTTGAATTTTTTTTTTAGGAAACTCATGTTACTATGTTAAAGTTACACTATCTTCGTATATAAAAACACATTTGCTTAATGAATTTTATACAATCCTTACGAATTATTTATTATTAGCGTCGTTTTGTTATAAACGTTAGCCATATAGATATGTTGTTGGATAATGGTCAGCATCCTACAACCGCAGCAACGATCTCAAATGTACGGTTTTCGCCTGTCTTTTCTTTTAGATTCTCAGTTGTAAATCGTTACGTCTCATTCTTTGAACTAAGTTCTTTCAGCTTGCTCATTTGTGGCTAATTTGGTTTCGCTGTGTTAGTTTTAGGGCATGGCTCGGGATCAATCTCTTGTTTGGAAAAAATCTCGTTTAGTTGACGATTGACCCGTATAAATGTCGTCCGACTGGGTAGTTCTTCGAGCTTTGCTGCTCCGGCATACGTACAGGCACTACGGATACCTCCAAGAATTTCTTTAATTGTCACTTCGATGTCACCCTTGTAGGGCATCTTGACAGTCTTGCCCTCTGACGCGCGATAGTCGGCTACGCCACCATGATACTTGTCCATGGCGGTTGACGATGACATGCCGTAGAAAAGCTTGTACTTCTTGCCCCCCTCCTCAATGATCTCTCCGCCACTCTGGTCATGACCGGCCAACATTCCGCCCAGCATGACGAAATCAGCGCCAGCGCCGAATGCCTTGGATATATCGCCTGGGCAAGTACAACCCCCGTCGGAAATGATATGCCCACCCAGCTCATGAGCTACCTCGGCGCATTCCATCACCGCGCTTAATTGCGGATAGCCTACGCCAGCCATTTTGCGAGTGGTGCATACTGAGCCTGGCCCAATGCCGACTTTAATTACGTCGGCACCAGCGCGAAGCAGATCTTCTACTCGCTCGCCCGTAACAACGTTTCCAGCTAATATGATATGCTTGGGGAATTGTTTGCGAACGCGTTTCACGAATTCCGTGAAGGCGTCGGCGTAGCCGTTAGCGACGTCGAGACAAATCGTTTGAATTTGCGGCACTGCCTCGACAATCTTTTGCAGTTTCTCAAAATCGGCGTCTCCCGAACCGCTCGAAACGGCCACGTGGTTAAGAACCTCGGGGTGTTCATTAGCGAACTTCTTCCATTGCTCGAGCGAGTAGTGCTTATGTACAGTGGTGTACATATTATGCTTGGCTAGGACGACGGCCATTTCGAACGTGCCAACCGTATCCATATTGGCAGCGATGACAGGTACGCCGCTCAGCTGTTTTTTCGACTCACGGAACTTCATCGTGCGATCCAGCTGGACCTCGGCGCGTGTCTTCAGCTTGCTCCTCTGCGGCCGAAGTAGAACGTCACAAAAGTCCAGCTTGATGTCGACGTCGATTTGCGGCATCGTGCGCAGAGGTTGTTCCGATTTCTCGTTGATGTCTTCTAGCGACGGACACAGTAAAGAACGTCGAAACAATAATAATAACTAGGCAATGCAAAGAAATCCGCGACCGCGCACCGCAATGCGTGGCACAAAATTATCCCGACTTTTCAATCCAAACTATTGCTGACAAGAACTCTGATTGTTGTTATGAGGCCCCTATTAGCGCGAAAAATCAGTTTTACTTTCACTGGCATTTCAACCGAAAAGAAACAGAATCAAATAACGACATTTGGTAATTACAAAGCAGCATACATAAGCTATTATCCGCTGGGCACCATGAGCTATTTGTTATTTGAGTCAAACAAACCAGTAACCATTACTAAACTCTTATTTTCAGTGGCTCGAAACTGTTAGCTAAAGCGATTTGATAACGAGGTATTTTGTTTTCGATTTTCCTTACTTCAAGAGGATGCGTACGAGAATGAGTGCACCGAGCCAACATGCAGTCGCGCTTCAGGGATTGTGGAAGACCAGAGCGATCAGGTGCAGGTAAGTTGCGCGCTCACAGATCTTGGCTCTTGCAGTTATAGAACAGGGCACACAGAGCAACTTTAGCAGCCAGCAAACAATCGTCACTTGTTATTGCAAGGCTCTAGTAGCACGTATCGACCGATCCTACTGAACACAACATTTAAACAGCGCGTGTTCACCTTAGCCCGACGCCGCCGCCTACTGAATCTTATAGGCAAGCGAGGCAAACAGACCGGCTGAATCTGATGCGGTGATCGGGAAGCGTCTGCGACCATGAGAGCAGCCACCACCACCACCGCCGCCGCCGCCGCCGCCGCCGCCGCCGCCGCCGCCGTCGTCGCATAGGTACCAACAGCAGCGTAGAGAGCACGAGAGCCCGGAGAGCGAGGGAGGGGCAGGCGAGCGACGATGACGTCACACGGTGCAATGTGCGTGTTTGTATGTATAACTGATTGAATGGGTCGCTCGGCTGGTCTCGGTTATCTATTGGTTTGCGTGAATGGTTAAGGGAACAAAAGACATGAACATCTGAGAACGTGTATGTTTACGACGATTTGGGAGGTCAGCATCGGCGCGCTCAACGCGATCGATATAAATCGGTACGGTTCTTTGGATCGCCGTATCTATTATTGTACTGCTGGCAGCTTCTAGTTACCGTCGTTTCTTGGCGTGCTTAGCGGTACGAGCCGTACACCGTATTATATGTGCAACATGAGTCTGGCCGTTCAGCTGTTTACTGGCTAGACGCTAGGGGCCTTTGTGAAGTGTGGACGAAAAGCAATACACCAACAGACATGTATTTAGTTGTTGTAAGATAGCACTGACTATTTAAAGAGTGACTTCGGTTATCGGGAAAAAACAGCATTTAGACACATGGGATGCGGAAGGTACATGACGGTTAGCCAAAGTGTGCGCTGTCCGCTGAGGAGCCATCTCAATAAGGCCACATAATCACGTTTCGATAGGTACCTGACTTGTTAGATTAATGTGTACATGTGAAGTTCGATTAGAGTCATTGGTTACATTCCGTTCTTACATTAGGGGAATGGTTTAGAGTCAGTGATGCTGCATGTGGAATGTCATCGTGTTGAAGAATGACGTTACGTAAAAAAAAACATCAACTTCTATTATAGATCGAGTCACTGTATGAATAGGCTTAAAATGACTATTGTCCTGAAACGAATTTCCTGAGGAAAGAAATTACCACCATTGTCACAGCTATAGGTGAGGGCTTTTTTGTCCCCCTTTTTTGAAGCCCTCAGTATTTGCTAGAACAACAAACGTTCGACTTTTCCGTAGACCAAATCCGTGCTATTTTTTCGTCATCAGCGCTCGGTCGTGTCATGTTGTCAGCCTCATCGCCTGTATGTACGCTAACCCAAGTGGAAGCGAAATGAATCAATGATGGCCACACGACAAAATAAATGAAAGTGACCATAGCGGCGGGTGCTTCCACCTTTCCTGTTTGGCCGGATTCATGCAGGCTATTGTCGGCCAAAGTTACCATTCAACGTCAGAGATAACGATTGTTCTATTGTACGTAGGTAAAGAGCCCGCATGGAGCCCCAGACAATATACAGACAAGATCTCAAATCATTTGTTTTTTATGACATTTGCTTAAATGCGAAATCGGCAGTAAGACTCATGTTAAAAATATCACTCAGTCAATCTAATATTAAAGGTACTCTCTGCCGAATTTAATCATTTGTGATCTGAATCAAGTTACGCAGTTATCAAGTGATTGAAGAGTTGTCTCCGCCAATCTTTAAGCGATATCAATTTTGAGAAATAATTCCTATCACCTTAGATAGCGGCCGCAATTTGTGTGCAGCCCACCGTCACAGAAGTGCTGTGATGTCCTTTCTACATAGTTTAATTTTTTCAATATTGAACTTCCGCACACGTGAACCGTTTCGGTGAGGAAGAAGGTGAAGTCTCTACAGATAGGTCATATCGTCGTACAGCAAGGGCATTCTCTGCGGTGGTTTTACTCTTTTCATAATAAATAATAAAGTTCTAATAAGTATACCGAACAAATTTTTAAGGGAACTAATCGCATCGTCGATACGCATACGCGTTAATTAATACTTCTAGCGTAAATAAAACCGTTTAATTCTCGTTTCAACATAGCTACCATTCACGTTTGACATTATATTGTAATATATAATAATATAAGTAAAATGTAATATAGCCTGTATATACTAGTCGATTGGTAAGTCCAAAAAGGTACTGGTCTTGATATATTACGGTAGGATATGTTAGTGCTAAGGTCAAGCAACTTCGATGGCTGAGGATTATCTACATACCTTGTATGTAACTTAGCACATAAACAACTTACAAGGTAGGTTGTTTATGTGCTCCGTCTGATGATTAACATACGGATTATTATACGTAATCCGCTTATAAATGGCTGGTTTGACTAGAATAGCCTTTACTGTATATTCAGTTGAAGGAACTCATCAATCAAACTTGCTTTGCGTCTTCAGTTTTTTGATAGTGACATACGTCGTTAATGGAATTCGATATTCAGCCAGTAGAGAACAGATCGCTCATAGCTTGCTTTGTTTAAAATTTTTTTGCCTATTTGGTCGTAGTGCCGGACATGAGCTCGTTTTTCCTGTTGGGTGTGTTCATACTGCATCAGTGAATATTTAATGTTTTGTTAAAAGCTTTGTGGTCCAGAGCTTCTGTCCAGTTTTGGCCGCTCTCACAAATGGAAACAGATCAATTGAGATTGCTCCTAAGGTCTAGAAGGCAACTTTTTCTCTCTACATACTGTAGTACCCAAAAGGTTTATAATCGCAGATGCCCAAGCATTCGGTAGTCTAATACTGTTTTCGACTGGCTAAGTAAATATCGATAAGCTAATAAACTGATAGATAGTATACCGCTTAAGCGCTGAGGTTTCGGCCATACAGATTCTTTTTCGTTTAGCATATAGCTCTCATGCTTCGTTTGACTCATTTTATATGTAACTCTGCACAGTTAGCAATACGCCTAAAGCTGTTTTCGAACAGTTTGTGGGGACAGTATTACCACAGAGCAGTTACGTTGAATGAACCACTAAAAAAATGTCTAAGGCACACAAGTCGTAATTCATGAAGCCATCAAGATGGGTTGATGAGTGACCCATGCAAAGGCCCACGTTGAAGAAGGAGTTCATTTGTTACCAGATTGACGTATGTATGTAAGCCGTTACTGTTTTCGTTTAGTCATTATTCTATAGCTTCTTTTCGTTGTTAAACTTCATATACTGTTGTTTTGTTGGTTGATACTATTATTCCTGACCCAAGCCATAGGCCATAATGACACAGGCCAGATGAGAGATGCAATTGTTAAACGAAACGTACATATCACTCCGATGTATTGCTTTCGATATCACCGTATAATATAGGGAAGATCTATGCACGTGCTGACGTGCAAGCTTCAATTGTGTATCGCATACACATTATTTCATACATGCACTTAGGGAAAGCAATTAACTGTCGAGAAGGAACATCTTCACCGGCCAACCTCTACTGGTCCGATCAAGTGATGACTGTTATAGTAATTGGGTCACGCACAACGTTCGAAGACATCGCTACATCTATACAGGGAAATGGCTGGGCTTTCGTTATCAATTAAACTAAAGTTGCTGTTATGATATCGACGGAATCTCATGCTTACGCTGTTAGTGGCTACGGACATGAAGACGTCGTTGAAGTAATAGAGGCTTACCGTGTTGAGTAGGAAGCTTCGTGAAAACATTACTAACAATATGGCCTGTCAGATGTTGTAGAACTAATTATTTCTAGGCAAATAAATGACGAAATATTTTCTGTCAGCATAATTCTTCTACACGAATCAGCAGCTATCGCACAGCGTAGACTTGTTGGCATCCCTTCTGCAGTTTAGGCCATTGCGACGTTTCTTTGTAACTCGATGTAGGCTTTTCGATTGTGACATCGTATCAGGAAGAGAAATACAGCCTGATTACTTACATTTTCGGATTGCTCACTGTGAGCAAAGACCGGAAAAGGCGTAACGTTTATTTGCGTGAGAAAGGTTATATAAAAAAAAAAAAGGTTATAAAAAATATATATATATAAAAAAAAAGAATATCTTAACCATCATCGTATCCCTATCGAACTGTAGATGTTGATTTCGTCTCACACTTACCATATTAGATTTTATTTACTTCGGGATGACCAAGGACCCATGCCGCTGCGCCGACAAACTTCCATAGGTCAGCCTTTTACATGTATTTTGCAAATATCATATAGTTTTATGGTAACTATTGAACTTACCGAATAGATGGCTAATGTTGGGTTCAATCGTTTTGCTATCTATTTGTTCTAGTCATCAGAAACATCGACACAAAATCATCCCATGAATGTAAATGGGAGTGCTTTAATAAGGCTATAGTTCGAATTTTATAATTCGTTCGAAATGGGCCATGCAAGCACAACCTAAAGCATATCAAAACAATCAGTGCACGCAAAAGTTAAGTAAATCAGTAGAATTTTCTGTGATACTTAATAATAACTTTTTCTTTATTTACAAATACATCTTTATTAATTGTTGTTATGATTATAATTTTTTATTATATTTTCTATAATCGTATTATGATTATGATTATTATTATTATTATGATATTTCTGCACGACTCGCTTAATTTCGCTAAGGACGATGTTAAATACTTTTGCGGACGTATTTTGGCTTTTTTTTCTTTTTTTTTTTTATTTTTCTTATTTATTATGCATGAAACACAATCATTATTTTAATACTCGATAAATTTAACAACATATTGAAACGACAGTATATCCTGCTCTGCTTTTCGTCATGCTTCCATCTTTTCGCTACGTATCTGTAAATCTCCTTGTTTGCTGTTTCGTGTTCCTGATATCTTCGTTTTCCTCTTGCTGCCCCTGTATCCCGGATTGAACATATGCTACAGCTGCTACTTTACCCAGGAATACCCGTTAATTTATTATCAGGTATCTCTCGCCTTTAACCTTCCTGCACCTTCATGCCTATTTGACGGTCTTCCTGTTCAGTCCGGCATTCGCTCTAGATCAACATATAAACCATTCCTCATACACTAGCAGCAGCAGCAGCAGCAGCGGTTAGGTGTTTCTATTAATTGTTGCTGTTTTTGTCGATTGCGAGAGATACTCCCTCTGGTAAATTTCTGTCTGCACTGATTATACATGAGCCACTTTTTACGCTCGATAGTAGTAGTTACTACTTTCGAATACTTCCTAATTAGTTTTTGACACGAAGGGACATATGCGTGAATTATATGGCGCGTCTTGTTTCAGACTTGTTGGCTGATAACGAAAAACCGCAAAATATATGTAGACCACGATTAACGATTATATAATATCGAATCTCTTTGGCCTATTTGTTATCACCGGAGGTACGTAAATAGATAAGTGATCACCCAGAATAACAACAGTTACCTCTTCAATAATAATGTTTATTGTTTTTTGTGGGAAACACAACAAAAAGCTTGACGCTGGTGACGATTCGGTATAGCTACTATTACGCACCATCACTGCAAAGGGCATATTATCAATAAGACACTTTAAGTAGTAGCAAACACCCGTATTACTGTTTTTTCACGAAGCTTTAGAAAAGTTCGAATCGTTTTCGAATTCTAGTTGATTGTTTATTTCTCAATAATGTCCCAACAGACAGTCTTTGGGACTACTCGTTTTTTGCACCTGTACTCGATTTTACGTGCTAACGTCTTTACGAGCTACGTACCACCCGTCCTTAGCCCATCTTCGTCGCGAGCTAATATCGACTAGTAAGTTCATCACAGCGCACCGTCAAGATGTCATTTTCAGGTAGTGGAACGTATTTTCTATATAACGTAACATAACAAAAGCCACGGGCATAACAAAAAGTGTAAAAAAATATTTTCTTTACTTGTCAACAAGGTACGCTTGATAATCGTAGCCGACTATGTAATCACTAAGCAAACTAAATTCTATGAAATTCCCTCAGTAAAAGGAAATTAACAACTCCTGTACGTCTTTTTGCTTCATCCTCTACCCCTTGGCCTGGGTTTTTCTTCTTACAGACTGACCTATTCGCAGCCTTCACTCAAAGCTAATTTTTAATTCAAGAACTCTCTTCGTATATCATGCGTTACTGTACATACGTTCCTGTAAGGACTTTTGCACGGTGCCAAGAAACTAATGGAAAAATCAACAGTGACGTATTTAGCCGCTTTAGTGTTCCTTCTAACCAAGATCATCCCGAGAAGAGGGAGACTTATTGCGGCGAGCAGGGTCTTTCTGCTCAAAGCTGTTTGTAATTTCCTTGGAACACATCCTATCTTCCGTCCACTGTGGTTTTTTTTTAACAGATACGCGTTGTTAACTTCACTTCCGCCCGCGATTCATTCTGTGACACCTGTTCATTTTTCAATAATAAATTTACTACCACCTTCGGTTTATCAGGTTTTCTCACTTGTCCCCTCCATAGAACAAAGACATCTTCAAACCATCGGTGTTGCCTTGCTTCGCTCTGTCAAACCATTAACAATTCAAAATTGCTTAATTATAAATAAATGATATGGGTAATATATGAAACGACAGATCAAGCGGGGAGCAAGCGTATTTGACAATTACATCACATTATACCAAATAACTACAGAACAGTAATACTAGCTAGTACTCGTTCGTGTTCTAACTACGAGAGAACTTCGTCTGCCATCGTCATTGTCGTTACTATACGTGCCGCTATTCGCGTTACCATCAATTACTGTTATTATATAGCTTCTACTTTTGTGTGCCCCAAACAAATGAGTAGATTATTGTTTATACCGCTGTCGATATCTCTGCTGCATACGTTTGTTATGTTTTGATAGTTATAATGATGATGATGATGTTGAGCTTAAGGGCTAATATCATATCGTCGTTGTTATGTTATACTATTTATCTATGTTTTTTTTTTTTTTCTAAATCTAATATGTTTCTACACGTACACCGTATTGTTGAGTCAATCAATCTTTATTTCCATCATTTTATCAGATAATAATAATAGTAACCAAAATAATAATCAATTTTTGTGTAAAACACACAAATGATAGCATGTTTACAGTTGTTTGTTAGTCATTGTGTTACCACGAATAATAATAACAATAATAATGTCAAAAAATCATAGGAATTGCACTACAAGTGATCTATGTCATTACTGTTACTAGCATCCAACATTGCTACAGTGGTCAGGCGATGGCTATTTCTCCGTCTGTTCATTGCTATTGAATTTTCTGCGTGCGCGCCTTCCTGTTTAAGTTTCGTGTGATTTCGATCTACTTCTCTGACCTTTATTTTTGGAACTCGTTCTATTCTTATATCGCGTTAGTAGCTCCCGTCAATAGAGAGGAGCATGTGCCGCGCTACACCCCAACTTTTCCTTTTGTCTCAAACAGTTTAGGATCAACGGCTTCCAGGCACGCACCTCAGGGCCAAAAGGTGATCAAATTCGTCTTATATTATATCATAGTCGTAGCGGCGGTTAACCGGATGTACGAACTTTAGTTTCACCCGCTTGATGTAATTTCACAGATCATTATTTCGCCGCAAATTGTACGCAGTGTATACGCTACGTTACGTTGAGGCATGCCTTCATTTTACCCTTTTGCCCAATGTAATTCCTTTACCGTGGCCTTCTGTCCATTCCTGACCCTGTTCGGACACGCCTGTCTCTTTAAGTAAACCCGCGTGACCAATTCGAAACAAAGTACCTGTGATTATGACTCATAAAGAACGCTTTTAGAATTACAGTAGTCCCAAGTCACTGCGTTCTAGATATGTGGCCCCTTTCTTAAGACAACTTCAACAGCTTTTTGGCCTATTAAGGTTTACTAACTATTATAGACAATGCTGACAAACAGCGATATCGTGAATCTTGCCACAAGGCGGGATTATTAATCCGAACTGTCTCGCTGTAATCACTTCGTCGCTGGTAAAAAAACAGAAGACTAACAACGTTAGATACCAAACACTAAAGGTTAGTAACAGGAACTCGTAGAGGAGAACGCAACGTTGAAAAGCAGACGTATGAGGGCTGCCGGTGGCCATAACAGGTCGTAAGGATAGTTTTAGACTGAAGCATCCATTAGGTGCTAAATTCAAATTATCTGCCTTTTATTTTAAAATATTATATATCACTCATTGTATTACTAGGCCGACATTCGAACTGTCTGCCTGCAGACGCTGGCAGACGGAGCTAGCCATTTATTATCGGCAAACATGCTATAACTGTTAGTAATAATAATACTATAATTGATTAATATATGTATTATATGTTTATGGTGTACGCCTACTACTATTAGAACGGTGACGGATGTTAATGGTGGGTTGTTGGTTAAATCAGCAGCTGTATATAATAGGTATGTCTGCCCATTCCTCAGTCTCACTCTGGCTGCACCTGCTAGGCCGTACGTAGAACACTCAAAGTTACTTATATAATTCTTATTATTCATTCGTATCATCAGTATGGCGCTAACTGGACCACATTGGAGTCCTTTTTCGGAAGCTGTCGAAGCTTCAATGAACCATCGGCGCCGCACGAGAACAGACGTATCTGTTCATCCACGTATAGATGTGTCACACCTGACGCCATACTTCGAAACAGGCTATTTTTTGAGTGCTCACCCTTGAACGAGTACTGCATTGCGTATGCCGGAAGACTCCATATCTGCCGACACAGGAAACACCATAGCGAAGAACGAGAGATTTCAGCAGCCGAAATATGAGACGCGCTAAACATGCATTATAGATAAAATACTGCTCATCTGTTGTTATGCGATTCAATGTGTTGGCTGT
The DNA here is from genome assembly GCF_002532875.2 of Varroa jacobsoni. Classification (NCBI taxonomy): domain Eukaryota; kingdom Metazoa; phylum Arthropoda; class Arachnida; order Mesostigmata; family Varroidae; genus Varroa; species Varroa jacobsoni. The sequence continues at coordinate 47,781 of NW_019213956.1, read as the reverse complement.
CTAAATTAGTTATCGGGGCATCTACGAAATGTATCACTCGCTTGGCTTAACCGTTACCAATGGTATTATCAATCGCATTGAGAGCTATCTTTCCTATGAGGGAACAGGCTATGTTGTTTAGCGGTAAATCGGGCTCTTTACCTTGATATCTCCATCAGCGGAACCGGACACAAAGAACTCCTCATTGGGATCAAGGGAAAGACACTTGACGGCCGAGTCATGGGCCTGGAATTTGTGCTGCAAGACGCGCTGGCGTACGTCTATGATCGCTGCAATTATCAATCACCAAAAACAATTACAATAAAATTACAAGGAACCAAACCGCTAGTGTTATTACTGTACAAAATCTGAATATCTAGAAATCCATATACATTAAACACCCAGTGACTGGAAGCCTTCTTCGCTACCTCGCGATATCTGACAGCTTCTCTAGATAGAGACCAAATGCATCCTTGGACTAACTCAGTTATGTTTAGTGCACGCCACTAAATCAGCCGTGTCGCTACGTGATCAAGTAAAAATGCCTTCCTACGGTCCTCCCTTTGTACATCGATAATATTAATGGTGAAGACAATTGCCGACGGGACTGCGACCTAAGCTATTGTCTCTCTATTTGATAAACAGAAATCGATTAAAGTCTTTACTCCCTACTTCTTCACAGAACAAACCCATTTCTTCTAGCGATTGTTAACTACACCATTTGATCGTTAAGTTAATGGTAAAGTCTAAATCACGGAAGAGTCGCTTTGCCATAATATATATATTAGCTTCTGAAACAGTATCACCCTGTCGTAATCCTTGTGTATAATCTACACACCAATATCTCCTTTCTTGCCGGCCGAGATGAGCAGTCCGCTGTGCGGTGCATAGAGCAATGCGGAACAGCCATGTTCGTGACAATGGAACGAGCCGATCATCGCCTTTCGTTGGGGAAGAAGTGTGTCCCACAGACAGACATTTTTGCCATCAGAGGACTGACCGCCCGTGGCCAGCAAGGATGAACTGCCCGCAAACGCGAACTCCGACGCCTGTTTGCTGTGACACTGCGTCGTCTGATAAATGGCGATAATCATGAAAACGGAACCAGATAAAGCACTCATACATTGCGTCAAGCAAGCAAGCATGTGCATACTACCCCAGCATACTCTATCCAATTCCAAGAAGTTTACATTATGCAAAAATATTTCACGATAGATACGTAATCAAACGTAGTATTATCTGACAATCGTTTAAGGAGATACACTTATTTTTCATAGATGACAAATACTTACGAAGAATGGATTCTGATCATTTCGGGCAACTCCGACTTGCCACAATGAGATGAAGCCGTCACCATCGGTAACACCAAGCTTGTTTCCTTGCGGGTTAAAGCTCACGGAAGTCACCTTTGCCCGAGTCCCAGGAAGACGCAGTGCGCAAACGGCCGAGCTATGACCCCACTCCCACAGCTGGACGGCGCCATCTTGGCCGCCAGAAAGGTCTATTATGCAACGCAGATCATAAAGATAAAATAGTAATTTATTTGTTAAAATAAACGCAATAATGAAAAGCGTGCACAAAGGAGCGAACTGTTAACACCCCCTGCATAATAAATACGCTATGTCATATATATGTGCATATACGTATCTAGGGGGCCTCAGATTGCTTTATTAGATTTAAATGTCCCTAAAATAAAACAAAACGAAAACAAGTTGTTATGGGTATTCTTATTTTTATATAAGCTCAATCTAGAAGGCTTAGTTTACATCGACCATGAAAGATAATACCAGCTAAACGTCCTCGTAGGGACCGCTTGTATGATTCGATGCACTCCACGTTATCTGAAATCACGGCTCTACATAGTTCAGCGCTACCACTTGACTACCTGAATACGGTATTTCAAAAAGTGGCAAGCTGCTCAATCCCCTCTAAGCCAACTGTTATTTACATCCAGCGCTTTCACGTCGGTGCTCAGACCCAAAACCCAATGACAACTTTGCTTCAAGGGCCGCACCGCACAGCGACTTTGTTGTTTGCCACTTATCCGTGGGTTCTCTGAGCCGAACACGATGTGATGAAAAAAAGTCCTTAGCACGTCTTCCGCACCCCAACATGTGACCAGTATATAAACTGCGTTTGTTATGAACCTGAATCTCTAGCTGTTGAGTCAATTCTATAATGTAAGAACCTTGTTCAAACTCTGGCTTCAGAATGCCTCAGACGGACCCGTCGTCAGTAAACTGAGTCATCAGTGAGGAGATCACTTTGAGATTGATTGATTAACGCGGTCTACGAAGTGCCGTAACGGCCCAAGTCTTTCAGTGGAAGAGACGAGGCCAGGATCTTTGTTTCAAGTCACGCGAGTATAATTTGTATGAGTGAAAAAAGGCATATACACATAGGCGGCGAAACTGATAAGCTCAACATCAAGCGAAAATCGAAAAATATGTTTCATATTAAAAACAATTCACTATACTATCCAGCATTTCTGCTCATTACTTCTATAGTAGCTCATGCGAAAATTTCGCAAAGGCCTTATTAGGACGCTAAGACCTTCGGCTTAGTGTTACTGACTGATAAATAATCGTAGATTTAAAAAAAATGGCGTGGAAAAAGATACAGACTCAAAGGCAAATCATGTTTTATAAGCTTCTACCATTTTCCCTGTATTGCCTATTACGGTGCGGGTTAAAACTCGCTTCTGTCACCATACATTTTTAAACAAAATCATCTACATTCCACCTTACGATATTAGAATTAATTTTCTACCAGACTCAAGAATGTACCCATATATTTTTGCTATTGCTGTCTTCGATTTGTAGCGTATTTACATTATAATTTGTGCCCAGTTTAATCACGTTTGAAAAACCGAAAATGTAAATAGCGGAACAATCTTTTTTATACGCCACAGTCAGAATCAGCTGAAGGGCATCAAGATGTTCCTTGCGTTAGAAGCCATACAACTACACATATAATCCTATCTCCTAGTAACGAACCCGTTGCAATTGTCATTTGCAAAACGTACGCATCGCGTTCCGTGGTGCGACCCTTAGCTGATTTCTTTGAAACTTTGATCTTTGTATCGCAGCGCAAGTTTAACTTTCGAACTGCATTACACTACGTCTCCGAAACTGCTTGTAAAAAGTTAATTTCGATAATTTTACCGTCACACCCTCTACTCAATCAACGAGCTGAACGACAGACAACGAACGCCACTTTCGCAACGAGCCACTTTCCAACAAACGTTTTACCTTACGCTCTACAGGAGAAGGTCCCAAACCGATGTAAAAGTGTACAGTTGCTCTATTGCAACGCACGTACCTCTACGTGTGAGCTCATACGATCTCAGTCTCATAATGGTACCTTCATGTTTAAATAACAGTCTGAAGAAGAAAACAAGTCTGAATGGGTTAAAGAGTTGATAATAATTTCATTACACATAAGCCACGTGACCTTTGCTGAGATTTGTAGCGCGGTAGTATACGGTGAAGGAGAACATTAGGGGTACGAAGACAGAAATTATTACCTACGAGCTAACTGTGCAGAAACACGGAACCTTGGCATTACCAATAGACTCTTGTTGTGTTTAACCATAAATAAGCAGTTATTTTTAATATACCTAAATAAGTAATTGGCAAGTAGCAGGAATGGTGTTCATATAACACAGTCATACAGCTTATATACGCGTTTATGGTTAACTTTATCACGATAGAGTACACTGAAAATCGAGGAAAAAGGCTGCCGGCCACAACTTACATAGATTTGCCGAGGGATGAGATGCCAGACGCCGTACTGAATCTACCTTGTGCTTTTTCAGCTGAAATTTCAGTCGATAAGAACCAAGTTAGCATCGTTTTGAAAGCCGCCACGTTATCTTGTTTTATTTTTTGAAACTATTTCTCAATTAAAAATAAATAAGGCTAAATCCAAAATTACTATCGATAACAGCCGATGTATCAGTTAACCGACCCAATTTGTTGTTTAAAAAAAGAAGCGTGAAAATAGAAAGCCGTTGTTAGTGCCATTCCTGCTTTCATATAGAGATACCAAAGCAGGAAAAATAATCAGTATGCAGCTAGATAGGCACCGTGGACGCCGCGTTAACGTAACATAACGTTGTTGAAACGATTCCCAGCGTAGCATTTGTTCCCATTAGTTTATAAGTATCTTACCCGGCAGGCATTTCTCAAACATAATCCCTTCCAGTTAGTTGTCAGGTGTTTAGGACAATAAACGGCATAATGGTCAATTATTGGTACATAGCAGTATTAATACTGCGATACTGTTGATACATAATTGACAAGTATCTTTTATGGGTCAGTGTTCTATGAGTGTTTTCGAGCGGTCTATTACTATGACGGATCGTCGACTTATGCTCGAATTGTTTCATAAACAAGAAAGTCATAATCATTTGAAGAACGATTTTACAAAATACCGTTAAATAAGAGAGAAAGCAGTTCCGAATATTTTGAGTCTTCGGCGCAAAATTGTTCATTATTTAGGCGACAGAAGATCAAACTCTAGTTCTATAATAATGTATTGATAAACCGACTGAGAAACAGACATATGTGTTGCACACAGGCGAGAAAAACAAAAGGTCGAAAGGCCAGACTTGAGACGATCCCATTTTTACGAATTCGCCATTTGTTCCAATCCACAGATTACGACCTTTCATATGTTACGTGTTAGGAATCAAGCGCAAAAGCAGTATTCGTAACTAATAGACAAACCACACAGAAATGCCATCAAATAGAAATAAAGGGGAAATACTCGTATAACGGGCAGGCCAGTCATTGGAGCGCTAAGGCGCTCACAGCAGCGGTAGCAAAAAATCAAAAAGACCAGGTAGACGGACCGAAAACAACGAATGTTGAAGATGCAACTATAACTTTCCAGTGAACTAACCGTACGGCAATGATTTGTGGTTGCAATGGATCTAACCTTGCGGTACTTTTCCATCGAAAGCCCTAAAATCACTTACAGACGAATCTACGTATATTACAGACACTCACAAATCCTGCAGTGATTAATCGCAATGTAAAAAGCTCTTGTGATCATTTATAAGCAGTAAACGAACAGCTTAGTAAGAAGGCCAGTGGTAGTTAGCAGCAGTAAGGACAAAATGGGGACTATGGCAAATAAATACATAGCATCCAAAGGAGAACTCAGTCCTGTGCGCCTCAAAATTCGTTGCGATCACATGAATATACTGATTTCATTTTTTAAGGAATGTTGTATTTGCAAAAACAGTCGTAAATCTAAATACCTCAACAGAAGGCCTTCCGTTGGGGGCGGCGACTTTCTAGACATCGAACAAAAAGCAAAGATTGGTGTTCGGTTAATCAGCGGTACAATATAAACACAATTACGTAGAGACACGTCTATCTCCACTGAAGCAACGCGTCACTTGAACCGTCCCAGACAAGCGAAGATTGTGCCATTAGAAGGTGTATTAGGCAGATAATATAGAGTTAATTATAGGATAGAAATAGTTAGATGCTCCTTCTAAACATAATGCTACTGTAGATAGTATGCGATCGCTTATTAACACAATTGGGGTGGCGTTTTTCACATACCCTCGTATCATCACACCTTCGACTGTCGTCTTGGCTCACCCGAAATCAATGTTTTAAGAAACTATCCACAAACGGCAATGGATTATATAGTTTGATAAGCTTAGTCACAGACATATGTTAAGTTGAGATATATTTAGAAGTGCTTTAAAAGACTCCAACTTCCTTAACTTGGTATAATTGCCTAGATGCTTCGGCTGACGAATTGTTACACCTGTAGCCTACCTAATCCTAGGTACTAAAATGCAACGTTCATCTATGCGTGTGTCTGACATGCGGTTGTCTATTATACTGTATTGACTTATTCGCTAAGATTACAAATACACAATGAACAGATATCGCATTTTTTCCGTTCGTCAATGATTCTGCAAGGAGATTTCGTTTGGCGAAGCTGATATCTATCAATACCGGTACAGATAGTAGCACACATTGAATATCCCGCTTTTTTCTTAAAATACTAATGAACTTCCTTCTTCTTGATTCCCTTTCTTTCCATCTATCTGGACGAGGCCTGAGTTCGAATTGTGGCTATGGTGACGTAGACTATTCACGGTTTGTTTAATGATCGACTATGGACACGTAAATGGACACGATGACATCACACGAATGCGCAAGCATTGACACGGGTTTCATGATCACAAATAGAAATGGTGACACACAAATCAAATAGACTTCGTGGAGGCAGTAACGGACAGTGATCTTATTATTTATCAGAACAATGACAGAAGCGCGACCGTTGACGATGTTTCATGTCGACGAAATGAAAGTACGTCGGGCGTATTTTCTCTACTCACCGTTTTCACCATGAGTCTGCTTCGGGAGAGCACAAACTCGCAGAACTGCGGGTGTTGGCTCCCCGCGAAATGCAGGTTCTTCAAGTTCTAAGTCCGTCATCAAGAGGGCAGCATGCGAAATCACGTTTATTATTAATAAGTATACTGAAGCAAATTTAGTATCTGTATGCGCTGAAGCTTGATTAAAACTAGCATAGCTTTTACGATGGAATAGTCATAGAGTAATAATTGAAAAAAGAAACTATCTAGATCTTTTAATTACATAACGATCAACTTTTGATTTAATAAATGACTTGTACACAATTTTCAAATATTTAAACCACGCCTTCTATAAATATGCATTCAATACATGCGGTCAGCCTTTCAGTATAGTGTTACCAAAAAATAATTGAACAGTCACTGTTACGCAGCGACCGCTTGTAAAATTTCCCGTCACTGCGGACGAAGCGGCTGAGTACCATGACAAGTTTGTTATGGTTAGAATCAGCCGCGGATACACGCGATAAGTGTCAGTAGAAACCAGAGCTCGATTTCTACTGCTAGCATTCAAACCTATGTCTTACGCTGATGAAAAAAAAAATGATAAAACAAGTATGCAATTTTACGTACAATATTGCTTTTTCCGTGCGAGTGAACCGAGCTGATAATCGAGTTTGATGGCAAAGGGGCGAGAGGTGTGGTGACGTGCGAGCCGACGGTATTAGCAGCTGGACCCAACAGCTGTCGGTCGATAGGATGCTCGATGACCAAATACTCGCTTCCGCCTGCACCTGTCGCATCATGACTCCTGCCGAATTAATGGTGCGCGCGCAGCAACGATTTCCGTTAGAATCAATGAAATCCGCGGAACGTCGCATGAGGATCTACACTCGGTTAGTATGAACTTCATTACTGCTTTAGCTATTGCCAAATGAAACTGTGTTACTAGCAGTTCTGATTATTCGAACCTGTTTAGAATATCGAATTCGGCTTCATTGTCTAGCCATCCAACATCATCGAGAAGTCCTGATATGTCGAGCTCCTGCATGTCTTTAGGTGTAGCGACAGTGATAACTGATGTGCTTGCGCTACCACGATTCACGCAGAAGGCCGAGATACTTTCCTGATCCTTGTGTATCACCCGTATTGGACGGATTGCCGTGTTTTCGTCTTCGTCCTCCACTCCGCTATCCGCCAGCTAAATTACAACGAACAACAATGCACGAGACACTTAATCAGTATGTAGATCTACACGGAATATACAGCTCTTTTGACGTGAGAGTAAGACTTCAAGGCCATTGCCATTGCTACGTAAAAAGGTTCACGACAAGGTGGATTGTACGGCCAGATATTCTCATCTCTCCCGGGAGGAATGATGCGGGCATAAGGTAGCCATATTAAGTACGGTTGTTACTATCACCCCTATTACTTAACCACGCATCACAAATCAGCTAGGATATGTATTTGCTGTGGATATACTGCTGACCCCATGAAAGCCGCATGCTGTTTGGCTAGAGATGTAGCACTTTTTACGAAGTTGTCTTATTACCATGAGGGGCAGCCTCTTCGGTGGGGAAAAGATGTACTTGATAAAGTACTCCTGACAATCGTCCTGTCGCACGAGGTAATTCCACAGACGTCGGACTCCCCGAAGCGCAGCTGCATTGGTGCCATGCTGGAATGGCGTATTGTCAAGTTCGAGTAGAACCTTGTACTTATGAATCGCCGGGCCTGAATGAACAAAATTGTCGACAACCATATTCGGCAGAAGATCAGCTGCCTTGGGGCCCTTGTCAAGTTGGTCACGTTGGATATTATACCAGTGCTGTAGTGCTTTTAGTGCGGCATGCGAAAGCGGGCTGGCGACGGGAAGATCATTAAAGTCGACGCCTGCCGTCTCCAGAAAACGTACAACATTACGCAGCACCAACTTCAGAACTGACAGGCTTAGAATGCCCCAGCTAAACTGTTCTTCGACCGATTCTCCCTGAGCGGGTTTGTTCGCCTTGCTATCTCGACCCTGTTGGGATTTGCTGTCAGCGGACTTATCGTCAAAGACATCCTCTTTCCAATCGTCTTCGATCTCATCTTCTTCGATATTCTCCGATGAGTCATAGTCGACCGGCTGTAAGTTCTCCTCAAGGTGCGGCTTGGAAAGAAGACGAGCAGCCTATAAAAAAAAAACAAGCAAAATTACGATGAGGTCAGACAGCTCGTATTTACTGTAGATATATTTATTCATATGAATACTATATTGACAGAAATCTGAGCAAGTCATGCTAGGACAGCTTGAAGTATTACATACGATTGATTGTGTGGGTGCAACAAAAACTTCTTTGTACGCTGGTCGGGCTTCGTTACGGTCGGCAGTAGAAGGTGATGTTGGCGCCTTTTCTGCCGCGAATTGCGGGAGGATTTTCATGTTCCATTTTAGTCGTTGGCGGTTTATAGCATCAAGGATGCTACTATCTTGGCCTGAAATCCGTTAGAGACAATGCTTAAATCAATCTGTGTGTTTTCTATATATGTTTTTCTGTTAGATTTTGCTAGAATTACGATAATCGACAAAATAACAAAGACGTCAATTGTTAATAACTCAGCTAGAGAAATAGACGGCAGTCGTAATCTAAGCCTACAGTAAAACGTACCGCTGTCACCGGTGGCACTCATATTTTGTGCGTTAACTGCGCCATGCGTCGAGGCCTTATTCTGAAACGCGACAGAGCTCATGGCGGCGGTTACCACACCCGCCAGATGAACTTTAAGCACTTTTTCCGCTCCTCCACCAAAGAGAGCTGCCCACATTTCTTCTGTCATCTTGTGGCTTACCAAACGAAACAGCACCTGACTGTCCCTCGTTGCAAGTGCGTGTACTGTTAGCGACAGATACACAGCGACGAAGGCCTCGCATAACAGCGTGTGCAGTTTCGGGGCGTCGTCGTCCCGATCGCGAGCCATCAGAGCGCGCAAACTCGGCACTCCTGGCCATTTTGACGGAGCCGACGTTGGTAAAAGGTCGCTGGCCGATGCCGAGCTGAGACGCTCGCGAGTCTGTGGCGCCAACAGGCTTAGGCTTCCATGCAATGCTCCTCCAAGGACTGCTGCCTGGGGCCCACCGTCTTCATCAACGGTGGATCTTGGCCCTCGACGAGTTGGCAACTTGTCGCTGTCACACAACGCCTGATAGATGCAGGCAGATAGTGAAAGACATAGATCACGTAGGACCATCACTTTCGTTAGCTCGCCGCGCTGTGGCAGTTGAAGCGACAAGTCTTGTGTAATCGTCAGTAAGATGTCGTGAGCCAATGATTGCACGTGTCGAACTGGGTCGGCCACAACCGTTTTATTTGAAGCAACACTAGCTGCTAATAATGGCAGGCTAGTCGGTACGGGCAGAGGTGACGCTAATAGCGCCTGAGGGGTACGAGTCTGCTGTAGTTCTTGCAGAAGAAGATTGAGTTCCATGCGAACAGCTGCAAGACCTCCGCCGTGTGCGCCATGAAGCGCCGAGTAACTCAGTAATGTTCGTAGAAGGGCTTCATTTGCCTGAAGTTATTTAACATTTAAAATTAGGTGATTGTTTAAATGGCGCGTGTCGTAGAAAAAGTACATCGATGGTTAAACGTCGGAAACGCGCCGACATTATTTAATGAAGTTAATGCGTCTCCTTTAATATATAAAAAAAGCTTTTCCTCGAAAAGGTAGCAAAATCGCTATATGTATTGCATCGTGGAATATCATAGTTCATAGCAGTTTACCTTTAACCAATGTTTACGACGTGCAGCCCGATCGATTTTATCCTCAAAATCTTTCTTATCCTGAAGAAGGACATCGCGCAACTTGACGGCCTCGGGTAATGCCTCGCCGGCTTCGGATGCCTCAACTCTTCCTACGAGCTGATCGGACCCCTCGTTGGCACCATAATGGCAGAGCTGCCGCAGAGCGGCCACACATTTCTCAAGCCACACATACAGCTGGAATCGTAGCAGGCCTCCGTCCACCTCGAGTCCCGTCGCAAGAGTTGACAACTCTTCCATCATAATTTTGAGGCACGCGATGAATTTCAGTTGTTGCGCCATAATGTCAATCACCTCAGACCCTTTCCGGTACGCGGCGGCTCCTCCTACTGACTGTAACAATTCAAGAGGCCAATTTGCTTTTAATTATCGATATAACGCCTATCGAATTCTACGTTGGTAACTCAAGCCAAAAACTCCCAATAATGATTTTTTCAAACGTCTACGGCTATTCTGTCTGTGATACAAATGATAAAATCTGCCACCCTATTACAGACCTTTTCATTTTCACTGGATTGCGAAGCTTTGCGGTCATGTGAAGTGCCATTTAATTGACCGCTTCTCTGTTGTTCATTTGATACGGGTTGGCTCCAGTCAAAATCCTCTGCCCTTCCGCCAACCTTATTCAGGACCGGTTGACTCCAGTCAAACGCGTCCACATTTTGCGGTTCCGGTTGAGACCAGCCATATTGTTCGGCCTTCTGAGAGACCGGCTGCGACCAATCGAAAGCGTCCGCCTGGTACATTGTAATACAGAGAAAAATAGATAAAACTGCATGTAACAAGTCACCGGTCGGCGCGGTAGCCCAAATTGAAAAAGCCAAACACCGCTAATTTTAAAGTGAAGTAGATAGAAGATATAATGACGAAAGTATCCATAATTATCATAAATATAAAAAATAATGATTTCACCTTACCTGGTTAAGGTCATTATTACCTTTTGCGAGACTACAGGCATACTCCAGTCAAAATCTTCAGCTTTTTCTTCTTTTTCTATGGGAAACGACGACACGTCTTCCTTGGACGTAAATACGTCCGTGGATTCGGAATCGAGTTGGCAGTTCGGCAATCTAGAGAGCACCTCGAGTGCTAATGGTGGACAGCCTGCGCGGAAATAGGTGTGGGCCGTTGTAAAGAATAGGCGTCGCTCGAGAGGGGTGATCGTATCGGCCCCCTGGTTGTCTGCTCCGTTGGCCACGGAGTTGAAGCCGCTGAGCATGATGGCTCGTGACTGTCGGCGGTCCTTCATGAGACGGGCAAGATTCCGCCGCACTACGAATGGATGCGTACGAAGGTAAAGATAGAAATTAAAGACAGCGGGATCCGAACCGCCGGTCTGATCTTTGCCCTCACCGGCAGTGGGCTCCCTGTACGCTGGGTGCGAACAACCAATATCCGTCTGAAGTAGTGTCGAGAGAGCGTCCTCGTAACGCTTCAAAATCCAGTAAGCCATCGAACGTATAAACGGATCAGGATGCGCCTGCGATGCATGGTAGTCTTCGCCTTTTTCATTGCATCTATGTTAAACAAAGATTGTTCATCTTACTTATTGGCACTATAGGGTTACAAAAACAACATTCACACAATACTCGGGATCAAGAGTTCGATCACATAATATTGAAATGACGAAAGGCTAGAGCTCTGTAATACCGTGTATGAATCTAATAAACATCATATGCTAGGTTCGTGCTTTGTTTTGCAAAGGCATCACGTAATGAGTAATAAGTTCGGTAATGTTAATTTAAAACTCCGCACCGTCAATAGTCTCACTGACGCAACAATGACATATTGACGACCAATGACAAATTGCCGTAACAATGTTTGTGGGAGAGATTACTCACCCCAAAACGCTATTGTAGACGGTGGGTTTTAGGGTATCAGGATACGTCGCAACCTCACCTCCATCATATAATCGTACCAGGATCATTGCGAGTTGGAGGTCGTCCAAATTATTCAGACACACTTGCACCGCTGACTTAAGATCATTGGCCAGTAGGAAAAAGGCAGCGGCATGTTTGAATTTCTGCTTGCCGAGTAACGCGTAAGCATTTTTCAGTGCCGCCCTACGCCAACGATCTTCGTTGAAATTGTTTTGGAAGAACTCTGTCATTTTTTTGTCGCTAACCGAGCGGAATAATCCAGTTAAAATGTTTTTCTTCTTCAGCGCCATGTAGTAGAAGGACGCATCGAGAGGATTTTGCTGGGACTGGAAAGCGCTTTTGGCTACACGTTCAATCAACCTCTTAAGTGATGCATTGTTTTTGCACCACCAGCCAACACCTAGGTCCTTCAGGTCAGTCCATTTAAGGTTGTTTTGATTGAGCACTAGTTGGATGAGTTCATCCTGAGTCTCCGAGTGGAATGCCCATACGATTGAGTGCGGGGCTAAGCCCTGCTTTTGTAAAGACGCACGTTCAGACAGCGGTAGACACCGCATTAAATATGTGTGATGCCGAGTGGCCAATAAATAACGAAGACCGGAGTCATCCAATGCCTCGGTGGCCGCCTCGACATTCACTTCAGTGTGATGTGACTCGTGCTTGGTTATCGATACTGAAATCGATCAAGGAGCGATTAATCAGTTACCATCTTTTCCACATGACATGACGGTCCATTTCAAATAAACCCCTTTCCTCGTCGATCTATTGTTCGCTACTGTTCTCTGATAGGAAAAATTATTACCCCCTGGTTCATGTTATAAATTTTCAGAGTGTTCGACTTACCTGTAACATTCTGCGAGAATCGTTCAGTAATGTTGGACTGGAATGAAGCAACAGAGTCTGCCAGGGCAAGTAGATGCACCTGGTCTAGATTTGACAAACCTGGTAGACTGCAGTGAGTTAATACCTGAAAGCAAATCATTCACCATTCAGTCGCTTTCATTCACTTTAACGTGTTGTAGCAAACAATTAACGATGATTTGTTTCATCCCTAATAATTACTTAAGGTCACGTAAAGATGACCATCACGTATTCAATGCATATAAACAAGTATACGTACAATCAATTCAATTATCTTTTCGCTTTATTCAGAGTGGAATCGACAGTATTCCATTAGTCGTGACCCCCTACCTGAGTAAGTATATTAGCTTGTTGTGTGTCGAAATGATTCGGATTTCGATTGGTTCTCTCCGAGGCCGAATGTGTCCTGATACGACCGGATGAATCTTCGTTCAGCGTGTTAAAGTTGTCCGTTGCGTCGTCGAACAACATTGAGTAGTCGTCGGTTTGCCGGACATTACGTTTGTGCTCGCCGTTGGTTCCAGATGTGGCCTTCCCTTTCTGATCTTTGGCCTGTTCTTGGCTTAGCACCTGGGTGTCAGCCTCAAGGAGCTTGTAAAGCGGTAGCGGTGGAATCGAGGTGATCTCCACATAGTCTAGGTGAACTTCCTCGGTAAACACGTTGTCGCCTGCTCCGGGTGAGGCTTGCGGTGTGGTTCCCGATGGCGCGGCCAACGAGTACGTTCGACTTTTGCTCCAGCTGTCCTGCGACAAGGCCTCGCGTTCCTCCTGTCCGGTGCCCTTCCTCAGGCACCGAACAAGATGAGCCAAGATGGCCTTCACGCGCTTGATCTTACCAAAGGCCAACAGCTCCATCAACTGTTTGGGATGATACTGTGGTAAAACAGGACACGCGAGGCGACTGGTCTCGAACAGACCGAAATCCGGCAGTAATTCCTTAATAAGCTGTCCTCCGGCGCCTATGTTCGAAGCGCCACCGGTTTGGCCGCCTGCAGTAGCTTGAGCTTTGTCTAAACCGATCTTGGCTGCGTTCGCAACCACCTGCAACGATGCGTTCCGTGTGAGATTGGCCGAGCTGCCCATTCTCAGTTGCGTTTCTTGCACACGACTCATGAGGTCGTCTTCATGAAGACACCGTTTTGTGTACGTTGGATCGCTAAATGTCTCCTCAGTGTTCTTGTGCACAACGTAATCTTCGGCAAGCGCTCTCTTATGGGATTTCCATTGTGAATAAACATGCATTTCGTTATCCATGCCGACGACAAGAATGCCATCCCGCACCCATGACAGCTGCATAGGAAGTGCCGGAAGACCGTCAGCTGTGTGCAGCTCAAGTCCACGGATTTGCATCCAGCGTAGACGACTCGACTCCATTTGGGGTGCCATCGATGACCGTTGCTTAAGCAATGGCCTGTGGAAGCCAGTTCTGCGGCATACCACGGTGGAAACAAAGAATAAGTCGCACTGACTTAACTGTAATCGAGCTAGTTTTAGATATAATTTAGCAAAATAATTGTAATATTTTTTTTTTTTTTTGATAACTCTAATATGAGAGTTATCAACTTGAAAATATATGATTTGACTAAAGAAATAGCTGCAGGATTTGCTTCAAGAAAATAAGTAAATAAATTACCCGGCAGAAGCGTTGGTCGACGAGGGCGCTGCATTGCATTGCGCAATGTCATAGGACACGGGCGCATAGAGCATCACCTTCGGGCCCAAAGCGACCGTAAGTATGTGCGAGCCATCTTCCGAAGACACCCAATCAAGCTGCATTAAGGATTTTTGAACTAGAACACATTGATTTCCCTGTTCAATGATCGACTTCTTGAGCGTCTGAAGGGTCGCGTAACTAGGAACGGACAGCATGCGGCTGAGATCGCTTTTCGATGATGATTCAGCTAACTTTTGTACGATGTGGTCCATCTGTACTCGACTTCGTAGGTTAGCATCATAGATTGATGTTAAGTCTACGTCATCCGTTCCCCTACCGCAGTACACTCGTGGTAACTGAACATTTCTGAAGCGAATCTATTAGAGAAGAACAAGGTCGACCCACAAGAATCACAAACAAGTCGAACAGTAAGATTCGTCATAACCTTAAAGTACTTATAGAAGCCTAGATATAGAGTGCAAGCTAAAAAATTTTGTCCAAAAAGGTTAGTTGGTTACTTGACACAGGTTTCCACAAAGACGCCGTCAATTTTATAAGAGTATTTTACCGTATTAACATTACAAAAGTCTTATCTCAAATAATCATTGCAAACGTTTTACATAGGTTTTGTTTTTAGCTTAATCTTCAGTGTGTAACGGCCATGAAATTTCATACACAAATTCAATATTAGCTCATCTCAGTATAAGCTGGAAATTTAGACCAGAAAAACAAAAAGCTCCATTAGTAATTCTGACCGTGTCTTCTAGAACCCACTCCGAGCCGCCGGTACTTTCGCACTCGTAAATGGCCACCGCGAGGTTGACGTATCGTTCGTCGGTGTTGCCTTTCGTTGGTCGAGTGAACGACGACCCCAGCTTGAAGGCCACAGCAACCCGGCCTGAGTAGGCCGCTGATACCGCCAGCGGAGAGCCGTCGACATCAATGGCGGACTCGGTCGTGTTCAGTACCATCCGCCATTCGGTCCACTGGAAGCTTTTAGAGCCGTCGTTTTTTTCGTCCTATTAGAAGAAATTCCGCACATATTTAATTCTTAATAATCTGGTCTTGTTTTTCTTAATAAAGGAGATTTATAGTTCGACACGAACATGCAGGTCACAAGTTTTAAATTCTGCCTGTTTATATAATAGTAGGCTTACCTGAGCGCATCTCCAGAATCTAGTCTTCCCATCGCTACACGCAGTACAGATCAGATAAGGCGAGAGGCAGGCCGGGTAGATATTACTCGAGCTGAGATGGCCTGCAGCCGGTTCAGCGTGAACAATTTCAACGCCGTCGGGCAGCGGCAGTTCGTGTTCACACAGCTTTTCGGTGACGATTTTAAGGGGGGATGCATGCAACAATGAATGCTCCGAGCGATCTGGTGTAGAACTACGAGAGGAATGACACGAATCTTTCGTGTCGTTAGACGTTACGAATGCTACAATGACAAACACAATGGTAAATCAAAAAATTAATTGCAATCTGTAAAAACAATACGAAGAAAACTAATATAATATTTTATTAATTAGATATAACGCAATGATAGTAATAGATTTGAAATTTGGGTGCAGAACAACGGGTATTTTACGAACTTCTAGAGAGCGAAACGAGAAATCTATGGCTACTTTTAATCTGTAATTATATAAGTTATCTTAACGTTGTACTCCTAGCTGCTGCAGTATACGTACGATTCGTATCAGGGAGATCCTGTTTTAGATTATTCCTATTATTGGTAACTGCTAAATCTTCTTTAATCATCTCCGAAAGGCTGTGCCCGTCTGGATGTTGACGTTGGTTCGCTGAGTCGTTAACGTTGTGTGTTGAAGCAATCGTTAGTTTCCACATATGAATAACACTTCTACGATCCTTCTTTTCAATAACGACTAGATAAAAAGGCTCCCTGAAAATGGCCGAGTGCTGCAATTCTATATAGGCCTTGAAGCTCCTTCCCAAACGCATAAACTGCATGGAACCGTCACCGCATACACCAAGGATCAAAGTTTCCTAAGGAAAAAGGCGATAAAGTATAAAAATTGAGCTCATAATATAGTCATATATCTTATCTCAAATATTCAAACGAAGACGCTAATCTTATGGAATTATAGTTATGAACATTGTTGCATCAAACACAAACAGAACCCTGCCATTTACTGCTACTACTCTGAGATGGCTAAGATAAACTGAATCTGGTTTCAATTTCTATTGCACAAAAGTTTAATATTTAGTTCTGAAGTATTTTGCGATTCGAAGGTACGTAGAGCAAAGGGCGAGTGTCTGCACGCACCTGGAAGACATGCAATAACTGCGTATGCTGCCAGTCGGCGACGGCGTCTGCAATGGCATCTAGCTCAATGATGCATCCGGGTCTTGCAGTACTCTGCAACGATACGATGTTGAAGCCTTCCAATAGCTGTTGAACATGCGTTCGTTGTCCGCCAGGACCGTCATGTAATGACAATGAGCTGGCCGCCGAGCTAACGCTCATTGTATCAATTGCTTGCTGTTGTCTTTTGCGAGCCATTACCAATTCTGCCAGAAGACTGCGTGCATCAATAAGCGCCTGGAAAGGAACAATAACAATATTAGAGTGGTATGACAAGGTTACAACGCCTACAAAGCTCTACTTTATGTCCCCGAGGGAGCCGTATCCGTATGTAAACAGGAGTTTTTTTTACATATGTAGTATAGTATCAAATGCTTTGTAGATGTAACAGTCTCGCGACCGTTACCTGATAGACGCGAAGTCTGGTACCATCAGATGCGACGAAACAGGCCGAAGGCGAATTCGACACGGTGCCTAATGTCGACGAAGGAAGTAGTGTTGGTATCCAAGCGACGTTCGAAAACGCCGATAGATGCAGGCTGTTAATACGTGCGAGTTCGCTAATGCCGCCCGATTTGCTGAGCGGGCCAACACTCTCCACTTTCCACAAGATAAGTTCTGAGCAGAATCCCCCATTACGGCCGCTCACGCATTCACTTGTTGGCGATAGAGTAGTCTGTGGTGAGTTATGGTGAGACGTTGTCAGCAGTAGCGGCAAGACCGGATGGCATGTAATATCGTTGATCCGGAATCGATGACCACACACGCGCTTATTTGAGTGCGTGACACTTAGCACATGTGTCAAACTTTCCTCATCCTTGAATGTCAGATACCACAGGTTCAGAGACCCGTTTGAGTGTTTCGAGATCATCGACACTGTTGGAGTGCAGGTCCATTCCTTAGCTTGTAACATAAGATCCTTGGTGGCGTCGCCCCCTGGTGTACTTTCGAGAGCTCCCAGTCCCCGCAGGACTGTCTTAAGGTCAAGACCAGCTGTCGGCAGATAAAGCGAGATATTCTGCGACATAGTCGCCGCATCTCCAAGAGCGATAGCGTTGGAGATTCGCGAATTAAAACTGACCTGCGGCTGGCGGAATGCTCCTGGAAGAGATTCATCGAGATAGTCGACTATCCACACGAGGAAGCTGCCATCAATTGGATGAACTGAGAATAGCAGATCACTGGTTTTGTGCCATTGTTTTAGTAGTGCTTCAAGTTTACTCTCAAGCGCTTCACCTAAACAGTGATCAGCATCCTTGGGTACGTTAATTGGTGCGGGGCCGTGTTTCTCGTTAGAGCCATTCGAAGCCGTCGACTCAGAGTGAGAGATTTTATCATCTTTGGAGTGCGCAGTAGGCGAGCGGTCAGACATGACCTCGTCTGCCGGCAGCGCCTCTTCAGCAGGTTCTGGTTTGTTGCGTTCCGCTTCTTCAGCTTCCTGCTGTTTACGGATAGCTTCTTGAAACGCTTTAACTGACAGATCATGCAGGAGTTTTTCCGCACCCCGACTAAAACAAATCTCTTTATTGTTCAGCCAATGTAGAACAAAATGGCCGCCCGCGTCATCTGCGCGATCCTCATCTGACCGCATGGCCGGTACGAGCGGAATATCTGTAAAAACAGAAAAACGTAGGACAAATTACTCCGCCCACTAATGTTTATACACTAGTACAAAAGACACGCAAAATAATGCTATTCATGTGTACTAAACTTGATGCGGCTTCCAACATACCTGATTCAGCATTAATCGACGCTGCCAAATGAAAGTGGACGCCAGGTGCAACTCCACTGCCCTGCAGGGCAAAGTTGTGGAAGTCATTAATAGAGAACGAGCTCGGTAAAGAGGGCATTGTTTCGACAGGAGCTCCGTTGGCAATGATGCCTGTGGTGTCGTTGGTTCCAGCGGGGGTTGTTCCTACCGGCAATGATCCACCTCCATGTTTCGCCTTGTGCTCGCTGAGCGACTTGATGTGTTTCAGCTTGCTCATAATCTTATTCTTATGTCGCTGCACCTTCGGCTGTTGATTAGCGAACGCCTCGATCTGGCTAAGATTAATGAGTCCATCTTCCGGTAACAATGTTTGAGACCATAATCGGCAAATACTGTCTTTACAAGAGGTGACTAGCATATTAGCGACACAGCCACGAGGCATATACTTAGACGTGTGACGCCACGAAAGTGCCGTGACAGCTCGTGGGTGCGGGAGATAAACGAAATTGAAGAGCTTCTGTTGAGGCTTCTTATCGCCATTGGCTAAAGGGAAAGAATATAAGGGATAAGATTAGTCGCACTGATAATGCAAATACTTGTTGCTGTATTTGAAAATAATTCCGAAACCACAATGGCAGGATTCCGGCAGAGCTCACTTATTGTAAGGAGAATATTTTCTGAATATCGTATAACTGTAATAATTAAACTTTTAATCTACGAGAGACTTTTTACTAGGGACCTCACTCTATCGTTTAACACGTTTTTTCTGCAAACAGAACTTTGTCTGTTTCTATACATAGCTAACAAGACTTACCATCGCAGGTCTCGTACCAAACCTTAGCAAGGCGGTCATTTCGACCCGCTGTGGCAAACATGGTTCCATCGTTGGCGAACTTGAGAAAGTGCACCGACGACGAAGTCGCAATCTGCCACGATTTGAGCCATGGACTTGAATCCGAAATAGGCTCGTCATCCTCCGCTCCCATCGTAAATTTAACACCTGTAGAAATAAACACAACGAAAAAAATTCAAAAATAGAAGGGCATACCTTTATCGCTAACGCCATAAATATCCCTACCTGCTAGTTACGGATCTAGCGAGGCGTTGATCCTGGTGAATAGATTATAGTAACGTGTTACAGCGATTTTTAGCTTTACTTTGACATTTTTTAAGCATGTACGATTTGATCTACACAAAAGAGTTATTCCGTGCCTTTTTCCGAGCAAACAGGTCGAGTACAAAAGCCTCATTCATTCTAATTAGATAGTTAACCTGACGGGTATAGATTGAATCGATGCAACTGCATTAGGTAGAGCTACACGTCGACAGTGAGCATTTGCAGTGTTAGCCGTTATCGTTTCCTACGTACCCTCAGCTGTCTCATCCTTAGGGAGATAGTTCCACAATTCGAGATTGGATTCGGTGGCAACGAGCAATCTCGTGGCTGAGATATTCCATGAAATCACTTTGACGGGACATCCGATGTCCACGGACGCTGTCTCCACCCAGCGATAATCGAGTTTCTAAATTTACAGAATAAAAAGCCAAAATAAGGTGTCGACGACTCGTATTTGTACCGGGTAGATTTGGCGAAGTCAGAGGCACCATCGTAGGTCTGCAGGTAATTCATGCGGTAGTTTCCTTAATAATTAATTCGCCTAATTATTTAGTCCCTTTTTTGAAATGAATACGAAACATTTCAGATAATGGTCTATTGCTCTTTGTTTTAAGCTTACTAAGAACTTCGAGATGACACTTACAACTTCACATTAGTATGCTAATTATCTTACGGTCAGCATGCAGAAGATATACATTAGTTTGGCCAACATTTTTTAATACTCACGTGCGCCGAGTTATTGTTTAGAAGAGGCGACGGCTCAAAGATTGAGATCTTCTTAGCATAGGCAGCAGCAATTTTTCCAACGTCATTAGAACAATCCAGCGAAGTAACCTGCAACAAGCAGTGATGTATCGTATTAAGCGTGCGACAATTACAAAAGAGGTTACGTATAAGAGGCGCCTGTAAACTTTTGTGGCATCGATTCGGTGTGTCAGTTTTGGATAAGTTGTAGTTTTTAGTTGCCATGGCACAATAACAGGACTTAATTTCGACGGCTGGCGTAGATACACGAAGTAGAAAAATTCGACCGGAAAGGCACCATAGCGGAAAAGAATATAGCTATACCGTTATGCATCTTCTAATTATTGACATGGAGCTAAAAATGTGTAGTCTTCAGAGATCATAAGTAATCTACAGTATCACAGAAAGAACATCTGTAATAATCTTAGATAAAACAGCACAGCTTTAAAAGTTTCCATTAGTGAAAAACAAACCTGCACGTTCCCATGGCACACTCCCGCAATTATTTGAACCCTCTCGAGCTCCGATGACAAAATGACGATATTACAACCCGCGGCATACACCTAAAACAAACAAACGCCACAATATTATGATACAAATCTATGTAAATGATTAAATTAGAAATTTTAACAAAAGACGGAATACTATTGGAGACTGTTTTGCCATCTGGAATAAACGAATTTCTCAGGACGCGTTCAACGCTCAGTCAATATATGTGCTTTGTTCTGATAATACCAGTCAGTCAATAGGTTGCGCTGAATTACAGAGAAAGAGTAATTCATTGAGTATGGAACCAGCCTTTCAAATGTACGTTTCAAAGTAAAAAGGTGAACTAATGCTAAGAGAATCGACGAGCATCTCTTACTAATCTTATATATGTAATGTATATGGACGTATGTACGTAACTTATATGTACGTAAATAGTTCGACACTAGGATGTAAAATGTGTCGTCCTTCTAAACAGACCTTTGCCAACACGTAATTCGATGATAACATTCACTCTGAAAACCCAACCGTCTCTTCTTATTTTCTTATTCTTATTCCATATATTTAACTCTTTACTTGAATTAGATTTCTCAAAAGTTTTAAAAAACTCAGCACTGATTTTCGCGTGTTTTGTTGTAGCGTACAGTTGTTGGTAGGGGAACATTTATCGTTGCTTACGAGACGAAAATAGCCGATATTTGTATACCTAATTGCTATGGCTGTACCCTATGATTAGATTCGTATTTTACGTGCGCATATATAGATATATAGACGAAAACTGCCGGATACTTTAGCTCGCTCAGAAACTATACGGGAAATAGAAGGACAATCGTCGTCTGTACAACTCTGTAGCTACTGCCAATCTTCTTTTTATGTTCAACGCTACACTCTCACTTATGGTTATTGCAAATATAATGCTCAGCTGTAGGGCCATTGAATTTACTGTATTGTTAAGGTGATGATCGTGAGAAGAAGATTTTCCAATGCTGTCTCTTGTTACGTTTACGTAATAAGAATAATGCAAGCGCGACGGTTGTACAACTACTAAACTTTAAATGATGTATTCGTATACTTCGTGGCCTTTATTCATTTGCGATAAAAAAGGTTGGCTTAGAGGGCAGAATGCTTCCTTAGATGGGATTTGGAGGTTTGATAGTATAAACGACACTTACATTGTAATGACTACTTGAACACTAATGTCTTATTCCCCAGCGGTGGACAACCACCAAGAAGGCTATCAAAATGCGTCTAAAAAAAAGTCGTATCTAAGCGTATTATAGCTTAATTTTCACTCCACCAAGTTTATCCAAATTTCTGCGGATGTAATTTGCTCGATTCGCCTTAATCATCAAAAATACAACGCTCGAATTATATGTACTGCAGCCACAGCAGTATGTTCGACCTTGAACAATCAAAAAACCCTTGAAAATCTGTGGCAGACGATATGACATTAGGTAAAACTGTTTCATTCTAGAAAACCCAATATCTATCTACTTTGTCGAAAGGTTTCGGCGAGAGATCACGATCTCTCGACCAATCTATTCATATTTTTCGTTCAATTTCTATCAAAAGCACATTGTGATGGGAGAAGAGGTACGGAATAGAGTGCCCGCTAAAGCCGCACTCCGACACATGTGTTCCATAGATATACCTATCATAGGCATTAGGTGCAGAGAAAACAAGAAATATAGTGCCACGCTTCTAACTGCTGAGGTTTGATCAATCATCTGAATTGACCCTCCATCAAGTTAGTCGCCACCAGCGCGGAAACTTAACAAGCTACTGGCGTACCAAATAACTAACTACCACCGTGTGCGTATCATAGCAAATATATTACCAGTATAAACTTTGCTCATTCAATTTTTTACACACGCTGTTTTTCAACACAAATAAACTGATACTAAATTATATAGTTGTGAATCTTCTTATGTTCAGACGCATGTTTTATTGTGATGCGTCTGATACGTGTATTTTATGTCCCTACGTATACACTGGCTAAGCTGAACTACTTGCACTGTCGAAATCTTAACGCTTTATTGAATGTCTTTTCTTCTTTTCTCACAGGTATTGGACTATTATTTTGATCTTCAGGTCTCATTTAGACTCTTTTCTTATAAAAATAGTATTGGTGGCCTTATTTAGACTTTTGATTAAAAGTTGCGTTGAATGATATACTACGTTCATTGTGAGGACAACGGACACTGCTCGACAGTCCCGTAAGCTCGCGAAATTCCTCTTGTTCTCATGAATCTGATTTGCCACCTTTACATTCAGAATGAAACAAGCTATTTTACAAGAACAACGCGACCCAATTATCGTTAAATTGATGAAACGTTTGTCAAAAGTTATTTCAGAATTATTAATTTTTACTTCAATGTATACCCAGATACGTTTGACAACATCCATATCTTTTAATTGGCGGCTAAAAACCCAGACGTGGAAAAGGCAAAGATTTAAAGGTTACGCGTGTTAATCAAGCCACATTTTCCTTAATGGCAAATATTATGAGAGGAATTGAAGTCGACGTACAGCGTTCATTCAACGATTTACCATAAAGTGTCGCCTTCATTTCAATTACGATTTGATGACGACTCAACCAGTGCTCTAGATAGGTCATGTCTTACTATGGGGAAAAAACTATAGGTCTGCAACGAAGTAAAGTCACCTATAAAGCGTATCTTTCTCACCGCAAAAAAGAATCTATTATCCCGCCTCCAAATGATGAGCCTACAAATGTCGTGATTCATAAGAGGCCAAGGACTGGCGAGTTAGTGGGTACATGTAGGCTTTTTCATGTACAACGTGTGTTTGTATATTTAATATAGTAAGATCTACGACAGTTTCGATTAACCGAGATCGGTGTGCTCCGTTTTTGATCTACGCACATCACAGGGATGGAGTCCCCCCAATAACCCAAATTCGGAACCAGAAACCGATCTAAATGATTTTTATTGTCAAAATAAACAACTCCCTGCTAAAGTTCCTTTGTTTAATAACGTATATGTATCCTAGCACGAACTAGAACTTGCAGCCAGTTTGCGTTTTCTTCGTGCAAAAGACAAGCCTGGTGGGTGCGTTATTTTTAGCAAATGGAACAATCGTCTTCAAGTTGACTAGCTGGCTGGCTGGCTGGCTGGCTTGCTTTCGCCTATCCACCACCGTTGTTGAACTAGTTGAGACCTTCTACGCAGCAAACTCTGTCCCGCGTTTGTAGGAAACCCCACGCACTTGAACCGTTTGCTCTCTCTGCACTTGCGCCCCTGACAGCGCTCTTCTATTGAAAAGCAGCCAGCCCAGATCAACAAGATCTAATCAAATACGCTACACATTTCATAACATATTGATACACTAACGATGTTTACCCATAAATTGCTTTATTCCCCTGTAACACTAAAAAGATTAGCTCAGCGATATGTATGTGCCGTGAAATATTTAAGCTTAGCTCAGTCAGAAGAGAAGTGTTACTTTTAACTTAAGCACACATTTGGTTACATTTTTCATACTGTTTTTAAAATAAAAGGGCAAGTTTTTAAAATAGAAGATTTATTTGTACAATTTAAAATTTGCACAGCAATACGCAACTGTAGGCGAATTTCTTCTTTTCAGTCGATTCAGGAAATTTTTATGTCACCCTTTTCTGCTGCCACTCTTTCCAAGTTAACGCAATTTACAGTGAATAGATGAAAATAGCGGCAGCGGGGTCTAGGGATAGCTAATGCGCATCTCATCGAGTACGCTGCCATCGTCAGCAAGAACGTGCGGCCGTCGCTGGCTTAAATTTCAACACTGGCAAATGGACACCATATCGTTTCATAAATCTGTTGCGGAACCCTCAACTAGTTTTAGTAGGACATATCCCGACTGGGCCTTTTATTTAGTAGAAGAAATCCTTGATAGCGAACGGAAAAGCTGATTCCGAAAACTTCTTGGAATGCTAAAAACAACCGCAAGCATTAGAAAAAGAAAATAGGGTACCTTTTTGTGCGGGTTCTGACCCCTCACGTACGATGTTTACATAGCTAACAGCACCATTTGGAGTATCTCCTACAAGTGTACTTAATTCACGTGATCGACAAACATCATCAACCGCAATTGTACTTTAACTGCGTCATGTTTATACGATTTTTTATAAAAAAAAAAAAAGTCACATTTATAACGCTCATTAAACTAGTTCAGCTTTGTCTATCCTAACTGGTATCATGCGACTCGGCACTGTAACATGTACTTCACTAATATTACTACGCTATTAGAAAAAGAAGTACGGGATAAGCCAAAGCTTCTATCGACCAACACTCATTTTGGCCGCGGATTAACCTGGCTGCAGTAACAGCAATTTCTAGACAAAAGAAACAACGAAAGTCCAATTCTCGTCGATACGAGGAAAAGGACAACTTTTCATGGAAGCAGGGACGGCGGTCACCGCATGATGTGCTACAGTATTATTCACCGATACGCATTATCTTAGTACTTTCATGAAGATGCACCCTTACACCAAACTAAAAGTTGATGTAGTTTTTTTTTTGTCACGGAGTCCATTACGCCCACTGTCTCAAAGACTCTCCAGACAACACATTTTCTTTACTAGCTATAGAGTGAAGTCCACATAATAAATATATCAGCAAGTGTCATATAAATGCGATTTACGAAGTCGTCATTAGATGAAGTGAGCGTTGCAAGGTTGAAAGGATTTGAGACACACAAGGAGGAAAACCTTACACAGAGCTGAAGGCAGATAATGGCTGAAACGCTACATATAGGAATGTAGTACGAGGGTATGACATTTGCAATCGTTAGATGGCTCCCGCCAACTCCATAGGGCCGATTTCATTAACTCTGTTAAGAGTCAACTCAAACTAAACTCCGGAAGCCGTTCGCAGTAAACTGACTGCTCCCAGAAGTCTCCTTTACTTTTTCATTGAGCCTCGCACTTATCTTTGCAAAAATACCCACTGATGGCACAAAACTGCTACAATCTTAATTATAAAAAGTGTATATATTCTCCTATCTTGTGCCACATCGCACTCGCAAGACTTGCCAAATCCGAAAAGCCTGCGCTACGACTCAAACGTTCGATATTAAATAAGCCATAAATACAATTATCTAAGGCGGACTGGCTTTAACCTTTAATTCACTATATTGGGAAGCTAAATTGTTAAGATTTTACCAAGTAGCTATCTAAAAAAATGCGAATTACCTGTTTCACCGGCGTTTCATTGTCTGCTAGTTTTAGATACTATAGATATATACACTATAAAAAGCACTTATAAGCTTGTCCTGTCTTTCCTACCGGATTACCTAGTTTGTTTGTAAATGATCTTGTTTTGTTTATTTGTTTGATTATTACCATAGATCGATGGCACTATGTGTCTACAGTTAGCAAACGTAAGTTCCTAATGCAAATGAAACTTACCGTAAATGGGACCCCCTCAACCGACCCGACGGAATAACAATAATCCCCTGGGTTTACGGCCCCCGTCAACACTTGGTGTAGGTTCATCCTCGTCGTTCCCAAGCAGCAACCGGCCTCTAAGGGGCAATAGCTCTCGTCTGCCAATGATCACGACGATCCATTGAGATACTCCGAGGTTACAGCGCAGCACACACTGGGAGGAACGCAGCCACTTAGTTCGTAAAATTCTCGCGGATAGCTTGATTGATAGGTAAATGAGTTCAGCTGGTGAGTCGCGAAATCCAAAAACTGCTAAAGAGGGCACTTAGACAACGGAGGATGTCACTCACAAAAAAAACGACTACCATGTACTCACGAAGATACTCACGGGGAGCAGTTACGCTTAACACCCACGAATTTGCAAACAAATAAATAAGGAAACACGTTAAAAAATCACTGTAACAACGGCGGCGACAGCGGAAACGATGTGTCTGCTTTTGGTTTCTTTTCGAATAAGCACAATCTCCCCACTTGAGCTGTGTATTTTTTTCAAGGTATATGTACTTTACCGGCTTGACTTGTTTCACTCTGTGTACCGCAATTCGTAATCAAACATTTATACACATATTTGTACTCTGTCCTCAGGTGATACACGATTGATTAACCGATCTTTGAGTCTCTGTATTCCAAACCTATTCGCACTTGCTTTGCTCACCTACGACGACCAAATCACAATCAGCGTATGCTCTTCTATTGTAGTGCAATTTTACGATACGACAATTTCCCTGCGAAGCCAACTTGGGGAAGTCGTCATTGTTACGGACTAGTTAAACGGCGTAAGGCGATTCCTTGCTCGGGATAGCTGTTTGGTAGGAAATCCCTAGTTGGTCGCTACGTCAACTCATGCTTGAATCGGCGTCTATTCGCTAATACTCTTTACTCGCGGACAATGGCAATTACGAACCGTAGAGTTACGCCGTGCTTCACGCCAACCTCTTCGTCACATTAAACCTTGTTGTTGTGATTGTTGTTGTCGTCGTCTAACGATGTATGCAATATGCCTGACAGCCGGGGAGTTAGTTATCGGTGAGAACATTTAACTGCGGCTGATCGATGGTAGAGCTGTCGCCGGAAGTCGAAGGGTTTGGCAATGGCATCACTGAGAACAACCAGCAAAATATCAATAGCAGTAAATTCACGAGCACCAACACTGAAGTGGGAACATTGACAGCAGACAAAGCTAATGCTGCGCCCAGTCACTTAATCACAATGCGATCAGGTCGATATTAATATGATCGCAGACGATATAGACGTTAATCACACATGCAGATTGCATATAATTGCAACTACTGTCAGTGAGCTATTGCTATTGTAGCAATGGCAGCTCAGGATACGAACTCACCCTCGACTACCGTTCCTGACGATGATCACCGCAAGGAATAAGGTGTAAATATACGGTGCTTCTGTTAGTAAATGGAGTCTTGTGGAGTAAATGCCGTTGATTAGAAAAACAGGGTTGCGGTAACTAATCAGATCGATAAGCGTCACACGTAATACGTATACGTGAGGGATACAGATGGAAAGCCTTTTCGATCGTTCTCTGGGCTCTGTGGGCGTTTTGACAAACCCCTCGGCAACGACAGCAACTACGAAATGGTGACGGCGGTAGCTGCAGCGAATATTTCGTTAGCACAGATTCTTATGGTGGCTGCCGACTGGGGCCTACACAGAAAGATGACTTGTCGTATATCGACTCCACTCAATTGTATAGTGAATTTCACACTATTATCACTGACCAATATCTTTCTTTCTCACGTTAACATTAATTTCCTTGTTAAATATGATCAGCTAGGCCACTGCTAAGTCTTGTCTACATTAGTAACGGCTAGAGAGTAGAACAACTAGCAAACCGTCGGGCCGTGTGAGAAAAGGAGCACCTTTCCACCCCCTTCTCTCAATCTTCACTGTGGGTATATAGTTTCCCCGCCCGTCTTCACTGGCCTTTCCAGTGTAATTTTTTTTCAGGGGAAACGATTATCAATGTCTGTTAGGTTGTCGTCGCTAAATAGTCCTGGATACTCACACTGTTTCCACAAATTGTATTGTCTCAACGAGCAGCAGCTGTAATACACTCAGCACCAACAAACATTTCTCCTGCCGCACTTGGAGGTCTTGTGAATCGAGCCGAAGTCGTCCATGCTCCACGATTCATCGCATCGCGTCTATATAACAGAAAGGAACACCGATAGGCGAATATTGTGCTATCATTTGTAATAATGCTGGTGATAGTATAGGAAGTGATAGAGCCACTAGCCTTGACCACTAGCGATACTCTACGCTCTGCGTATAGCCGCTGCGTTCTCTCTTTGTCTGCTGCGGCTGCTGCCGCCGCTGTTACTGTTTGTCGTGCTGCGCTAAAGCTACATGCCCGTCACCAGCAGCAGCAGCAGCAGCACCCCAGCGCACGGCACATATAGTCGCGGTTTTTCTAAATCTCTCGCGGCAGAGGCGCCACTACCGCACTGTTGTAGCAGCATACCTGTGTGTTGTGTAGCAGTAGTTCGAAACAGTTCGACGATAAATAGCTTGCAGGAGCGTAAACCTACGGAAGTCGCTGACTGATAATGGAAGTACTCGTAACAAAAGCAGCTGCTGTTAGGGTTATAGCTGTCGTCGTAATGCAGTCACCTGACAACACTGGGCAACCATCTTAGGAGAGGGAGAACGACCGTGCCGCTGTTGCTGGCATCGGTCGGGGGTGACGAACGGACGTGAGGGCCGATCTGTCCGCCTGTCCGTCCATCCATTCGACCGTACCTAACTCTATAGCCACAGGAGCCTAAGTGTAATGTGTCGGCTAAACAGGTATGAGCTGATGTGCGTGAGTAAGTGGTACCTATGTGTCCTGTTCGCCCGGTGTTACTGCCGTTATCATCCGCTTGCTAAGTAACTGTAGCTACAGCAGACGGAGAAGCTGATAGCTGCCTTGCACCGCCTTTGGCGGTCAACGCGATATTAATATAACAGATAATATATAATGACAATTATAGAGAAAATCCTAATAAGCATACCTGAAATGTGCCAAGCAGTTATGGACCACGAATAGTTGTAGATCGAATTTGAACCACTCTCAGAGCCTTAAAGTTAGCGTATTCGATGCGCTTTTACTACAATGCTCCAAAGTAGACAAGAGCACAATTCGTTCGAATTCGTGACGCTCCTAATTGCTACGAATTGTGGACATAACAAAATGAAGAACGACGTTTGAGCAATCCTTGCTAAACATTCAAGGCAATACTTTTAAAATACAGTCATTTATCTAAATAAAATGATAATGTTAACGATGTTTATAATGTGATCTAATCCAATTGAACGTCCTGCAAATATCGCTTTCTAATGTATTTCATTATCGTAACCAGCCGCGATCTACTTATTGCAAAAAGGAGCCACTACGACGCTTTACAAAACAATATTTTTAACCTGTTCAACGTTCCGTAATTATTCCTAACTTTTTTAATAATTTCAGTTGTTATTGCTCTCTCAGTTCTTACCATTATTCTGGTCAGCAGGTTAGCTGAGTTGCGTAGAGTGGCATCTGCGCAGGCCGCCGGCTGAGAGCGCCTGCGGGAGCAGCCGCAGGACACCGAAGAAGTGGAAAATGTTATAAATCTATGATTCTTTGGAAGACGGCTCTCGGACTTAAACTTCTAAATAAAAAAAAACTGCTCCGCTTTTAAGAAAACATTGCCCTAGTACGGGCCATGCGCGAATCAGTAGTAGCTCATCACAACAACAATGCACTCATTCATTTGCCTGCATCGAGCTGCTGCGCCTTCGAGGAAAGAAAAAAATCTCTGCTGTAGGAGCCGCACCGATCTGCAGGGCATGGGAAATAACTAGCTGGGCTGTTTAGCTAGAAACAGGCTGGGTATAGGATATTCACAGACTAGCATCACACAACGCGCTTTTCGGCCAGCTGTGACAGTTTTTAATTTCTGGCCTTTTTGTCGCGCACATTGTCCGGCGTATATCCCTACCGCTAGTGCCTTAGTTATGCTGCGCTGGAAAAGTCTACAGTGCCCGTAGCTCGACCGTTTATGTCGTGTGGCAAGGTCCGGAATGTGACAGTCTTGGCACAGACACGAACGGAACTCTGGAAAATGTACGTGTACCACAGGACACTAATTCGATTCACCCTCTACAGCAATGTAAAGGGAGCGCTTCAACGATGAAAAGGAGTCATCCTCTCTAGGAAGGAAAGACTATCGAGTGACGCGATGTCTTTTCAAAAGCGCTTCGAGCATACTTGAGTTCATTGTTTAGCATGATTTATAATCGTGAGATGAAAGGGAGAAAAGTGATGAATGAACTTTTTAAACTGAAGATGTTAACGGTTAATAGAACACCAGCAGTCGTTTGAAGCTTGCTGTTAAAGTAAATGAGGATTAAGTTCAGTTTGATACGTTTTTCGGGTATAAAAGCGCATAGTATCCGGTTGTAGTGGAGGAGGCCGGCAACACACGAGTACGCGTGGTCTCTCATTGTCTCCCAGCTATGCACACTACGATTTAATGTAATACTCCTTTAGCAAAAATTGAAAGCGAGCGATTTTTTCGTATGAGTCCGAACCACGTTATTGCCCTTAAATGCTCAATAAATATGCTTTGTGTACCGAAAAAGAAATTTTGCAACTGCTTTGGTATATAATTAGTACAGATACCGTAGAATTACAAACATTCTAAACGTTTATTAGATTATTATTAGGAAGAAACAGGGATTATCCGAAGGCTGCCTTGTATCGCCATCCAAATTACGATACTTAAAAGATTTGAAATGAAAGTAACTATAATTTAGACGTATTTCGTAAAAAAGAACAATTGCAGAAAAAGGAAAGTTACTTTTGGAACAACTTGTATCAATACCTACTTGCTCTACCCATTTTTAGATGTGACTTGATTTCTGCTTTGATGCTTCCTAACTTATCCAGCTACAGAATTCTCTGTTATCGTTTTGTTTCATCAGTTGGCTTCTCTTCTAGTGTTTTCACTATTAAGAGTAGCTATGAGGCCTCAAAGAAGACAGAACTGGCGATTTGTTGGAGTTGTAGGCGGTCTTTTTGGAACAATTCTTCTAGCCCTGTACCCGATAGCCATTCAACCGTATTTGGACTCAAGCGAATGGAAAACCACACAGCAGGTGTGTATGTACATTTGTACAGATGCCCGTATACATATACACCTAATAAATACGCTTTAATTTCGTTTGGAACTAGTATAGTTTCATTTCATTTGGATCTGTTTTTATTTTTTTGCCTCACCCATAGTGATTGATTAGGTCATAAATCTTTTACAGTCACTTTCCATAAAGACTGTGGAAAAAAACCGCTTAGCCAACACAATTTTATTTAGATTATCTATCAAACACACACACATATAAATGGGCATTAAATGGGTTCAGATACTCGCTGATCCGGGACAACTAGAATTTGCATTTATAGATATCCATAAGAACAATTTGTTTCGGTTTTTGTCGAATTGGAAAGTGAGTTCTGACGAGCAGACTGATTATGATTTCAGCATACGCGAAAGAGTATTGTGCAAGAAGAAGTCCAACCAGGAGGCATGAGGGTGTGGTCAGATCCCTTTGAGCGGAAAAAACGGTAACTGAGCGGAAATCGGACACCGGAACTGTCTTCACAGCGCTTCTGCATCGTTTGAATTATAAATTATAAGTTATAGCATGAGCATATTAGTGAAAATATAATAAATAATTTGAAACAATTATAATACGTTTTATTTACATAGTGTTTTATATATATACAATAATTCAGATTTCCCTAGCTATCTCATTTACGACGTGGCAGAGATACAGAATGTTTTAGTTTATAGACTAAACACTTGTGAATTTATAATCGTTATGATGATACTGATAATGTAACTCGCTGAGAAGCCATTTTCCGTCTATGTTTATTTATTGTATGTATAACAATCTTGAATAGTATACTAAATATAATAACTATTAGTAACTAATAATGTGCCTTCGATGATTAGAAATTACAATAATGGACCTAATATTATTATTTAACGAAGGTAAGCGAAAACGTTCGGTTTTTTCAGGTCCTTTTCGGAGTTTCCATAATCACCGTTTGTTAAATCCGATAATAACATACGACTGACTGCATTTTTACGTTGCCTGTCTGCTTGATCAAGCGACTTGTGTTGGGAATTGTCCATGTGCTTTTTGTTTCTAGTCCCATATTTTTTACGTAAAAGGTTTTGAGTAATTAGCACCGATAATTTTACTTTGAACCCCCTTCTAAATTTTATTTTCTCTAGGAATATGTAGTGAATCCTGGGGAGGCTTTTCTTCATTTTTTCTACCGCATGAGAAAACAAATTCAGTATACTATTAACGTTGTTTAAAAGTCAAAAGTACTATTAAGGTCTTCTACGCATGTCACAGTGAGCAAAAGTAAAACGGCTAGGTGGGATCATTCTTGGACTGATAACTGGTAACTTATCACACGCTGTTCCCACAGCTGTGGAGAAATCTGTTAGCAAATGCAACGAAACTGAATAATCACAGAGTAGAGTTCAGATTTGCACCCTTTTATACTAAGCGTCCTCTTGGCTTTTGACGCAAACTGAGATCAGGTTCTCTTTCTCAATAATCTCTTCAAGTTCATGATAGGTATGGCCAGTTTTACAGCAAATCTGGTCAAAACTAAATTCGCCAGTGAAGTATTGGCGGATCCCCTCCGGAGGTCCTTGATGAGGCCTAATTACAGTGCGTTCACATCTTTGGACGCTCTCATCAATTGGAAACTTGTGCAGTCTACAAAAAAGAAAGCAGAAAAGAACAGAATTTTTGTTTCTTTTTTTTGCAATGTTTGCCATATGCGAATTGGGCCATTTTTGGCGTAGATAAATTGTAGTTTCCTTATTTCGTATTATGTTCGTAATGGAAAAAAGAAAGGATACTCATTTTGAATGGAATAGTTCGTTTCATACCTCATCCTATTACTTACCTCTTAATCAATCCATGAATAACACCAAACTGTACAAGCTTGCGTTCATCTATAGACTTTTGTCGCGGTTTCATGAGGTTGCAGATATCGGCCACCGTGTAGTAGCTATTGAACCTAGCGTAAATGGAGAAAATGTCTCTAAATGTTGGCTGGTTACTCGTTCCATACTGAACGTTGTGCACGCAGTCCGCCTGTCAAAATCACAGAGGGCTAGTTGTTAAGAGCTCACCATTATTTATAGATGACCACTTAAATTGCGCACGGGTGAACCTAAGCTATATATTCATTACAGAAATTTGACAATATTCAGAATATTCAAATACGCGAAAAGAGCTGGGTACGAATCCAAAGAGAGTTAGCTACAAATATAGCGCTGAAACACTGTAAGAATTTCTGCCTTATTGTGGTGTCCTACTTTCTTAAATTTACATTTTCAGTCTACAAATAACTTCTTTTATTTAAGCAAATCGTATGATATTTGTCTATCGTTAGCAGGGCATGACAACAATATATATATATATATATATATATATATATATATATATATATTGTATGTATTCGTGAAATATTGGGACGAATCGATTAGAACACTGAATATCCGTAAAAGTTAGTTAGAAACACTTGCGGGTCAAACGTGGAGCTTCGTAGAAGAAATGCAAACTATACAAATTATGACTGAAACTATTTATTTATTTGAATGTTAGCTACCAGAAATGAGTACATTCTGAACTGAGTATATATCGTCCACAGTGTATTTTATTTTCAGTGTAATAAAGTATAAGCTTTTTTAAAACTGCTCCTAACGCAAGATTACCTGTAAATGTCTGTCTGTGTAGAGCTTCTGCATGAGAGGAGTCGCCACATAAATGGCCGAATAAAGAAATAGAGGGATAATTTTGATAACATCATAGTAGATTAAATTACGCAAACAGGCCTTCACTAGGTCAATATCCACATCTGACTCCTGGGCAATTTGGAGTACGTGCCGAAAACCATCAATCAAAGGAAGAATTCGCTGTGTCGTTAGGTCCCACTGGGCGGGTGGTACGGCAGGACGATTTTCAGTGAAGACGGCCACATGATGATCATGTACATCCTGTGGGTCTGCGTGCACACGATTCACCTGTAGTTGATACAGCCACAAGTTTGCCAGGGACAAAAGTAGCAGATAAATAGGACATGCAAGGAACTTCTTAGGCTAAACAAAATATATTTTTTAACAGTTATATCGTTATGATCGTTTGTTGAATCATGAGTAACAGAACAAATAATCATAAACAGAATATCTCATAAAAAAACATATAAAAATATAACAGAATTCATTTGAATTTAGAAGGTATATGTAATTTATAAATGTCCATTAAGACTGATAGTAGTTGAATCTAGAAATTGTTTAATATGGATATCAAAAAATGGATCGTGGCTGTGATTCAACTTATTACACAAATAATAATTTACTAAAACAAAACTTACTTTTAGATAGATTGTCGTTGCTGGGGTGACTTGAATCGAAGCACTCCTCTTCACATCGAGATCATGGCGGACTCTACTGATGATTTCAAGTAAACGAGGTTTCATCTGTCCACAAATATCACATTGTTTATAAACACTTACATTTTTAATTAAAACTAATGAAAAAGGATCAATATCAACAAAACTTATTCAGTCTAGAGCAGAGTTTATCGTCGAAAAAAATCATTTTAGGGCCGTTGGTTCGCCGCTTTACCATTAATGACCTATCAGGTACAAGGAAGTCGAGTACGCAGGCCGCGAAACCGATATTCGAAAAGTTTAGGTAACACATACAACTGGTAACAATGAAAGACCTTGATCAAAAATGCTCTAAAACGAGACAGAATGCTTTGTCTCGGCGAAAAAAAAAAACAAAAAAAAAAGATGTACGGAGCATTCTCGTTGCAATTCATTTAAGGTATGGTTCTTGTCCGCATAAGTACAAAATATTAATCCTGTATAGTAGCAAACCAACCTTAGGATTCGATATAAGTTGGCTTTCTCTTTCCAGCGTGACAAGATAGTGGGCTAATTTACGGACGATAGCCTCGTACTGAATTGTCCGCATATCCACCGAACACACGAAACACAAATTAAACATCAGCTGGTTACGTTCATATCTGAGAACAAATAAAGGAGGTGCAATGAGAACCTGATTATATTAACAGGACATGTTTTGTATATATGGAAATTTATGACAAAACCTAATCTCCAATTTAAGTTCCAGGTGGAACTTAATTATCAGTTTCTTGCTTTTAATAACGATGAAGGGCTTCTGTTTAAAAAGAGGAAAAACCTTTCTCTAGAAATGGTCTGAATGTATTTATGCAAACCTGAAGCAGTTGATAGAGTTTCAATAATAAGCTAATACTATTCACACTAGCAGAGTGATGCTTACTAAGATATACATACGACAGCATACAATAGTTCCACTTACTTGTCATCTTTAATTCCGGCGGGAAAGCCAAGAATCTTCATGGAACACATGTTAATCGTAATAAGCTTGTGTTGAAGTTCTTCCTTGGGGATGAGGTATACTTTGAGTAAATCAAAGGCTTCTTTTTGCACATAGTTCTCTGGATACTGGAATGTAATTTTTGGTCCAACCTTTGGATCGAATTCAGCGAAGAAGATGCATGATATAGGTGACTCAGCCACATTTCCTGACGAAGCGGCCTTCATGGTCATGTTTATGTGGATCTCAACTTTAAACGCATACGAATCCACTCGATTCACTTTTTGTATTTCGTTACATCGAAGGGTTGGTCTACATGATAGTCTATGAAAAACATTATGATGAAAATTCGATGATATAAATCTCCCTTTAACACATAATATGTAGATTTTATTACATATAAATATACTTAAAAATAACTCGACGCTTCTAAATCTCAATAGAAAGCAGTTCTAATTTGAAACTGCCATCACAATAGCTATGTCGTGAACTACATATTCTCAAATTTTGTCTCTGAGTAAGAAAAATCATACCCTGAACAATCTAACTGTTTACTCTTCTACTATAGAAAAATATAATACTTGACTATATGTGATCCCAACTAGTTATTAAAGACATCCTGCAGACTAGAACGCGCAATAAAAAAGCAAGCATTAAGGCAATATAATTTTGGTTCTAGCAAGCCTTTTAGGCCTTTAAAATAACTTAGGTTGGATTGTTCCGTTAAGCCGTTCCAGTTAAGAAACATCGATGAGTGAACTAGTAAGACAAGCCAGCTATGTACAGACAGTCATTCGATATGCCCGGCAGCTTGCGCCTGCCTTGAATAGCTACAGGGATGAACTAAACCACGAAAATGTTAAAGGCCAGGTACAGTCCCGTTATTTGGATAGAGTCGCGTGTCTTTAATGATGGAGCCTGCCGATACTGAGACTGCATTGTTTGAATGGCATCGTGGTATCAAACAAACAGCCATACCGCAATTTAATCATGTGGTGATTTCAAGTCTTCATCACACTTAAAGGTAATGTTTGCCTAATTCTGATTAATTAAATCCACTGAACGGTTCCGGCATACAGACACACTTTTTGTCACAAATATACGTATAACTGTGGTATTTCCTAGACTTTAGAGTACAAGAAGAAATTATACACTGTTAAATGTGGTCTTTCAAGCATTTTATCTAATTTAAAATGAGGTAAAGCCTTACCGTAATAAAGCTTCGCATTAAAAAAATGTCATGAAGCTCAATCTTTACCATTACTACCAGCCGCTTATCAGCTGTTCGTGTGGTTTCGCTGAGAACGAGTTGTGCTCGAAAAGTGTTTCAACAAACCGAGAGCACCAACGGCGCCTTCTTTAAGAATCACTTAGTTTCGTCCCCTTGCAGGTAAATTTTGATGTTTTCCATAGGACCAGTAAAAATCAATTTCTATTCTGGAGAACAGATTGTTGCTATGATGATAAATAAATATTAATTGCATTTGTTGCACCTGTTCTCAAAGCACACAAATACGTTTACTTTCTTTTCGATCTATAATAAGCAGCTTCCGAAGAAAACGTATCTTAGATTTTGACTGTTGATACATGAGTATATAGCGGCAATATATTTAGGAATCTAGGTATACAGCTTGCGCTTGCGGAGCTTCTTAACTTTAGCCTGCTTATCCTGTCTGTCTGTAAGCGTCTGCCAACTACCTCGGAGCAGACGAAATTGCTACGGCTACGCGCAGACAACACACGTAGTCCTCTGGGCACGGGAGCCAAAACTAGTAAGGACTGCGATATAATACAACCATTATTATTGTGTTACCTAGATTATGTGGTTGGGAGCTCCAGAGCTCGCCTATATTGTGCTGAACGGGTTGTGTTGTTCATCGCGAATCGCCGTTCTTAAGAACAGATTAGCTAGGCAGTGAATGTGACGATTGTCGACGTTATTGTCTTGTTATTGTTTTGTGTGTGCGCGGTTCCACTTGTGTGTTTAAAAGACAGAGTGTTGTTTCTGTCGCGGCTGCTGCGACCCGTGATTTCTAGCGTCCCGCCATCGAGCCACCAGAAAGAGTATCTTCAGTAGTGTGTAGGTCCATAGTGAGCGGCTTCAGTTCCGGTACTGAAAGTTCTGTACCGGTCGGCGATATCGGCCGTGTGCCGAGCTACCTTCGCTCGCCGTCGTCTGTTGTTTTGTGTTGTCTTGTCTGGAGTTGACCTGCATTCGGGCCGGCGATTCGTTGGACACGTCGAGCGACGACAGTCGTAGCGACGGTATACGATTTGAGCAGCCGCTCTACAACAACAGCAGTAGCAGCAGCGTGTAGCGCTAGCAAAGGCTGTCGCTAGCGACCGACTCATTAACTGACTGCCGAACTGTCTATCAGTCCGGCCGTCTGTTACATAGACACCAGATAGAGAGTCAGCAAAGCGTGCAGTTTTAGAACAGGCCTGCTGTCTCCGGAGTACAGGTGCAGCAGAATTGTTATAGTTCTTGTTGCAACAGAAACAACAGCATAAGTGGCCGCCCAATCGCTCTACGGTGTAGCTGAATTAGATATCGCCGCTGAGGTTCTCAGTTTGGAGTTAGTCGACTGTAGGCAGAAGTCGTTGGCCTATGGAGTGAAGACAGCCAGTAGGGGGTTTTCATGGTACATTTTTTCCCACAATAGTGTTACTATTCGTGGCACAAAAGATTAGATTTTGTCGCCGCTGGTATTAATCCTGCTGTAGTGGTTAGGATTGCAGGTGGCTGACCAACGACTAAAGTGGCTGTTTTCAAAAATAACTGCGCCTCGTCGTTGTTCCAGGCTGCGTTATTCGCCGCCAAGAGGAGATGAGGCCCAACTTTGTGATCGTGTTTCTATTCGTGTTAAAGGTGAGACTTTTCTTTTTATTTTTCTGCTTTGCTTTGACCTCTGAAATATGAGCAGGGAATAGCGTGTGTGCCAGCGTATACACAAATGAAAAGTTGTTCGTTAGCACATAGTTAAACAAACTGGAGTAGTCTTTACATGTTCACATCATTTCAGACTTCAGAGGGCCGGTGTTCGAATTTTTAAATTAGCTAGAACCAATTAAAGTACTGCAATACCAAATTGAGAAACTTCGATCATCAAGTCTTCATTTCGAATATTGATAACTAGTAGCTAACTATATAC
This sequence comes from Varroa jacobsoni, assembly GCF_002532875.2. Classification (NCBI taxonomy): domain Eukaryota; kingdom Metazoa; phylum Arthropoda; class Arachnida; order Mesostigmata; family Varroidae; genus Varroa; species Varroa jacobsoni. The sequence continues at coordinate 8,848 of NW_019213956.1, read as the reverse complement.
CGGTCATCACGAGCATTTGCAATGGGTGCAAAGTCAAATTTATAAAACATGTGCGAAGACGAAACGACCTAGCACTATTTCTGAGAAAATCAGAAATCTATTTTATTATTATGTCCTGCCATTAAATAACTGCACGTTCAAATAGAGTAGTTGAGAGAAGATAATTCTATGCCAGAAGGCACCGAAAACAGGGAAGATGTTATCGCTAACAGAGTCGCTTAGCTCTCGTGTGAGTAATAAACCGGTCGGTGCGTACGTTTGGAACAAACTGCGTACATGGGTGCTTGTGCATTTTTAACTACCTGAAATCTCCAAGTTAAGACTGACTAGCCTATATAGAGTACTCATTCTGGTAGTATATAGAGTGTCGAATCCGAACGGACTATATCCTGTAGACTATATCAGATACGACGAATTACCCCAAAGTTGACTATGAAAGGACTAAAACGTGCCACGGCTTTTACTACAAGTATGCCTGCGAATAGGGAGGTCTTTCTTATGGAAACAGGTGTCAAACGTTCATAGCGACGAGAGCAATCTTTGTTGAGAGATTTTCCTTCTTTCCCTGATGATAGTAACCGTTGAATGCTGAATGCAGCCCCAAATATAGCAAAGATGTCAGCGTTGAGGTTCGAATGAATTTATCTATGATAAAATGCAGTTTATTATATTTGCAAGTCTGTCAACATTTTCCTAACACAAAAATTATTTTAAAACTTAGTTCGCGTTGAAATAAATGTAGATAACGTACAAGACAGCTGAATATCATCATACGTCATCTTGGTAAGAACTTACCGAAGTTACGGCACTAGTACCAATAATAATAACAATAATCTTTGGTATTATTTGTATTTGAAGCTTCCGATTCTGCGATCTAGACAAATGTATAAAGCTGTCTTTTAATCAAACGCATTGTATATATGGAAAAAAGCGGGACGGTAAAGACTATGTAATATCCGTTCGTCAAACATACATTTATATAATAAATTTGTTTGATAGGAATGGAGTCATTTTTAGGTAAAAGCTATCATCAAGTGATTTGTACATATAAAACGCTCTTCAACAAAACAAGACACTGCCTATCCAAGTGGCAATTTATGACGCAAACGGGAAATTCTCTACCCTTTATAAATCAATTAGGAAAATCGTTAGTAATTTGTTGTTTGTAAGGATTTGCTAAAACCCGTAAAAGTTTTCGAGCTTTTCAACAAATAACGTACCTTACGACGATGGTGTTTGTCCACCAACGAAATCATTTCCGTGTTCACCTTTGTAGTGACTTGTTTATACTAGATTGCAGATCCATGTAAATACTACGTTTTTGAATATGTCGTTCTTAGTTAGGAGAAATCGTTAATTCGGCAGCTAGACTACCTTTCCAACAAGTTTTAATAAAGTTTGTAAAAATAGTATATTTGCAAGCTTGTGTGGAGCTCCAGAAATTCTTAGAAGTCCAAAGGATGGTGTTCCTATTCCAGCTGGCTGATTGCCTGTTTTGTAAAGTTGTGGCCTCAGGTCACGCTAGGTGGGCTTTGTGCCCTTTCGAGAAGCTAACGCATACACTTGCATTTCATCCGTTGTAGTAGGTTCATTTTTTTGACTGGATGCTGCCTTCCATGAGCGATGGTCTATAACAGTAAAGCAGTACATTCCTTTGTTCAGCGTTAGCTACGCTGCTCTCTTCTGCGTAGACGTTAGTGGTGGAGACTGAATTCAAATGTTTCAGCCTCGGAAATATTTATACAATCTTACTCCCATCACTTTTGAAATGGGACACAGATGGCATGACTGGTATGATCATGCATTTGACGCCTCAAACCACCAGCATTCAAATAAATCTGGTTAAAGCAGGCAGGCCCATTTGAAAAACTATCAACAAGTAACATAATCGGAGTATGACCTTATTGTTAGTATCTAACATTATACTAGCTTATGTTTAAACCAAGTGTTAGTTGCTTTATATACAATACACTGCACTGTGGCCACACTTAGTCTAGACAAAAATTTTTTCATTGATCCAAGAAAATTTGCTCAATTCCACTTACATAACTTTATAGTCTACATGTGCATATTCAATGTCTATTCCTATCGTGCTCTGTTTCACAGATCTAAACGAACCATCCGATATATAAGAACAGCTCTGACTATAATTTCGCTACTCATATCCTCGTACTCCCCTCTTCTCTTTGATGCAAGATGACTGTTCAAAAGGTTTTAGCTTTACGTGTAAGTTGAATTTAACTAATACAAATGGACATTAACTTGTAAAAATATTTTCACCTAGACAGCTGCCGCATAGTACTACGATCGTGACTTTGAAGTAGAAGGGTCTTTTACTAAAAGTTTACCGTTTTCCTTGTGAATGAAATATAATTGTGTTTCGCATTATCGTTTTTAACAATTTCACTTAACCAATTTGAGTAGATCAATCTATAAAAGTTTGCAAGAATACATTTATAATGTGTGGGGAAATCCTTATAAACATATAATACGTTGTTCTAGCGTGCTCAAACGACGCTTGAGCATAGAGAGAAAGGAACATCGACATACTGGTCTGTCGATCTAAATCAAAGCTAAAGCGATTCACAAAATGATTCTAGGTCCGCATTTGCAAATGCATGTTACATGGGCATTGAACGTCAAATGCAAATTTTCTCTTAGTGGTGTTGGTCAGTTTACTTAGTAATCTTTGTAACCCACAGTAATGGGTTGTTTGCAGCTTAGCATATTAAAGCTTGCGTTGATCCAAATGGAGCAGTAAGTCGTTCGTCCAGCAATTAATACAAATAAAGTACACTTTGCAGAGCGCTGTGCTTCCAAACAAGGCAATGTTGGTGGTGGATTCTAAAATGACATGGATCCCTTCTACGGTATTATGTTCTCGCCTTCTATCTTCAATATTGCTCGCCTGTGTATCACATACGTAGAATAAATATACAAAGAAAAAGTACTCTATTAACGTCTTGTTTACGTTTCACAGCTGTTGAGTAGAGATAAATAGATAAACGTAAGCATGGCAATCTTTCAATTCGTCATATAAATTTCACGGTTATTGTATTTTACAATTCATGTATCTATTTGCCTAGATCATGTGTACCCCATTTCAAGCTATATTCAACACCATCTTTAAGGCTGAAAGTTGTGTAGTATAACAATACCAGTGAGACGATCGAGTTTGGATAAAAAAAAGTTTCAGGTGTTATGTCATACAGGGCAAGCAATAGCCGAAAATTTCGGGTCTATCGATAAAACACACTGCTTGCTTGAGGGTTAATTCGAGCGTCACTGTCTCACATGTATGTTTTTCTCTTTCAGGAATAATAATTTCTAGGCTCACCTTTGGACGCGGGATGTAATATTTTTTTTGTGGTAAAATTTTTTTTTGGGCTTGGTTCTATACCTATCGAGGGTGGCCATACGTTTCATGTTTTCATCCGTGTTACTGAAGTTTTATATGAATTCCATTTTGGGTTATAACTGGTAAATATAAGAACAGCTGACAAGAACCAAGCCAGCCAAACAAATCGGCATGCTTTTTCTACTGTCGTTCCTACATGACGAAGAATTACGATTATAAAACCTAATGAATAGCAAAACCCGCGATCTATTTTGAAACATCCAAACAGATTCATACCTTAGTCTGGAAAAAACTATTGGAATATTTTTTATTTTCAGTTATTTCAGCTAAACTTTTAAATCTGCTGATTTCAGTGTTGATTTGTATAACAATGATTTTTATTACCAAAGCACTTGATATTGTATGCACAATAAATATTTGCCTTTATGACTGTAGTACAGCACTTGGTTGTAAATCTTACATGAAAAGTAAAATTTCACCTTTGTAAAGTAAAATATTGAAGCTTACGTGCAGCTCAGGTTGCAAATCATGGGCATATTTAATCCATTTCCCTTTTAACAATTTCCCCGTCTTCCTAATTACATTTTTGGATAAATTTCAGCTCTTAGTCGGCAGCGCTAATGGAGAAGCGCGGGTGATGACTATCTCAAATTACGAGCAGCTTTTCGGTAAGTGAACAATGCAGTTTGACGAAACCCATTCAGTTAATGACAAACACCATAGTTGAGCAATAGGCTATCCGACTGAAGGATTTCATAAAATATCCAATTATACCACATTACATCAGCGTGATACAATAATGATGGCCTTACCCAGTTATTTATCGTCACCTATATTATCACTACGTGCAATAGTTAATACATTGATGGAAAGTCAACAAATGGTAAGCTCAGTGCGATGATGAAGTACCGCATTTTCATTCTCTAAAATTCAATACGTTGTGTCAACGTTTTATGTGAAATGACCCGGATACGATCGGTGACTTCCATAGATAATTTTATATTACCCTTAAAGATAATTGCACTATGCGATGTAATTTCCAGCTGAGTATGAGGTGGTGTTCATCAACTTCTACGCAGACTGGTGCCGATTCTCACAGATTCTGCAGCCTATCTTCGATGAAGCAGCTGTAAAACTTGAAGCTGAATTCCCAGGAAAAGTATTGCTAGCAAAGGTCGACTGTGACGCACAAAGTACGTATGGTGTTTTCTTACTTGGCTTAGGAATTCTATGTAGCATCTATCTGATTGGTGCGAGTGCGGTCCACGCCATCTATTAAGACTAGCTTCACAACGAAGTCCGCTAGGAGATAGTAAATGGAAAAACATTCCAGGGAAAGCATTTTTAGATTGACAGGTCACATTGACCCACCGTTCTGGCTCTTGTTTCGTTTGCAGCAACACTAGCCGGAAAATTCCACATAACAAAATATCCAACGCTGAAGACAGTTCGGAACGGTTCAATGTTAAAAAGAGAGTACCGCAAGTCGCGTTCTATTGAAGCTATGACTCAATATATACGGGAGATGCTTAAAGATCATGTTAAAGAAAGTACACCATTTGATCTCAGCAAGGATGTTGACGAAGCTAAGAGCGCTCTCATAGGCTACTTCCAGTCGAAGAATAGCACAGCCTATGAGGTCAGTATGAAATTCTTAAATCAAAGCACATCTACACCTAAACGATTTTCTACTTGTTTTAGAGTACGTATTTTTTAACGGTTATCACCAATTGACTGTTATTTAAGTATACACCAGTGTAAAGCAAATTTACGTTTCACGCGTACGCAGTTTTTCTTTTTAATTCTGATACTTAAATCATTACTTCAGATGGGTCTTGCTTAAGTTATGTGGGTTTTTTTTTCAAGAGACCTATAAAACGGCATGGTATTAATATGGCATAATAGCCATGTGCCAATGAACACGCGATCTCCGCCATTAATTACCATGGCAACAACGCACTCAGAAAAGCGTATTAACCAGCCAAACTACGCTGTCCCTATATATAAGCAGGAACTGAAGCGTGATCAAATCAAATAAGCTTAGAGCTGTCCTCAATTTGCCTATTGCCAGGTATTCCGCCGCCTGGCGGCCGATATGCATGATGAATGCAACTTCTACTTTGTTGCCCGAGAGCCTCAAGGTGATGAGCCAAAAGATCGTATTCGATTTAAGGAAGCCAGGAACAAATATGACGCGGTTCGGTCACTAGAATACACTGGAAGTGTGGTAGACTTCGACAAAATCAAGGAGTGGTCACAAGAAAAATGTGTGCCGCTTGTTCGCGAGATCACCTTCGAAAACGCTGAAGAGTTAACTGAGGAAGGTGCGTGGTTCGAATATGCTTGTTGCAGACTTTGCTAGTTGTTGTATGGTAGCTAATTTGGATTTCAAGAAATTTCGTTGTCGTGAATTATACTGAAAGCAATAACTGGGTAAAACTTCATTTACTAGAATAAATCTCAGCATGATTGATTATTGCGAGTCATGTTATGATGACCTATTGAGTGCGCGTGATTTTGAGATTGAGGAATGTCAAACGTGGCATTGCTGTTAGTATACGCGTTCGCCATATGTTCATTTATCGAAAATAAAATAGAAGAAACTTACAATAGAAAATGATCCTGTCCTGTTGATTTTTATAGCTAGTCAACGATATGATTCATAGTGCGTTTCATTTTGCTTGTTCTTTCAGGCTTGCCGTTCTTGATACTTTTCCATCATCCGGGTGATAAAACTTCCGTGGCTGAGTTTTCTCAATTGGTGAAAAATGAGCTTATAACCGAAAAAACGTCCGTCAATTTTCTCATTGCTGACGGTGTTAAATTTGCTCATCCACTACATCATCTCGGTAAATCCGTGAAGGATCTACCGGTCATTGCCATTGACTCATTCCGGCATATGTACATTTTCCCTCGCTATGGCGACATTCACACTCCTGGCCGACTGATGCAATTCATCAAAGATCTCTTCTCAGGCAAACTACATCGGTGAGATGATTTATCGAATCAATTAATTACATACTCACATAGGCTTCTAAGTGGAATGTGATAGGTTTTTGTTGCCCATGAGTGCTCAGTCGTCCTATTTTCTTTCTTGGTTTGACAACTAGAACTACGAGAAGATACTGTTCAATACCATCAGTCTTCGCGTCTATCGTCGACCGTATGTTTGTGTAATGGTAAAGGTAGTATACTAAAAATATTGCGTTTTTACCTAACACTTACTATCCTGTGTGTTTTTCAGTGAGTTCCACTACGGCCCTGACGACCCAATTGTCAATGCTGTACAGACGGACCCCCCGGAGTCAACTTTCCGTAAGCTGGCACCATCTTCGAACAGATATACGTTGCTTCGCGACGAGTTGTAGCTGTCTTCACATCAGCGGTGTTGTGTGTCGGAGCTTTAGTAACGACGGCGTGGTAGGATATTAACAACAAAAATGACAACGACCGCATAAATGGACCTGCTCTGCTGTAGCGGTTTTCTCCGGTGCACGATTTCTCTCCTTTCGCACTGTTCAAGAACTAGTGAACATTATATGTCGATAATTATTCTCTGGAGAGTGTACCTCGAAATCTACGAATATCAACTATATTCGATTAACTTGCGGCGGCGCAGGAGAACAAACGTGAAACAAAAATGATCACTAAGTGCAGGGTTATTGTCGTTAAGCATTTGAATAGGGATCATCTACGCTGCTTAACATTACAGTGCTGTCATCATCCGCTCAAAATACAACACAGACAGTTACGAAAGCTAGTGCATATCAGCAGGCGTGGGATATGCATAACCCGTCTATGAAAACAACTAGTCGCCAATAAATTATCAAAAACACTCAAAAAAAATCATGAAAACTTAAGGGTAGATCAGACTTGAATGCGTCATTGCATTTGCATGCACCGAACACGGAGTTAGGAGATAGATTTTTGACTGTACATCTGAATTACTATGCATTGGAAGATATAGGAACTGTAAAGTAAGGTAATCGGATTCGGCGAAGGTAACTTATTCTTGCTATTTCGGACACGAAACACTGAAATTTATTTACTGATTATTGACATCTGATTAAGAAAAATCGGAAAAACAGACAGCTGTGCTGCAAACGATGGAAGGTCGCTGCTGATAGTGCAACATGACGAAAACGCAAACTGAGAACGAGAAAATGTAACTAGGTTTTATTATAATATAAAAGAAATACTAAATAGATAATTGCGGAGTATATGAGGAGCCAGATAACTATAGGCTGGAAGGTGAGAGCTACGTATGTATTAGACGCCTAGGATATCTTTTGATGGGACTTAAATAAAAGAAGAAAGAAAAATAGAGAACTGTTAAGCGGAGTAAGATCCTATCAGCATCGTCAATAGGGGAAAATGAAGGAAGAACGGGGAGACTAGTTAGAAGAAAATTATCTAATTAAATAGCTTATTACTGGGGTGAAGGGAGGGATCATGCGATCGCTGAAACAGTATCTAAATGTCGATACACTAATATTTCATCAGACGAATAATCTGTCAGTGGCACAACAGGGCTATAGAAAAAGGACTTGTAAGGGGTGATACGAATAGTGAAGCTAAGGAAAATACCCTGCTGTTTTCCTGGGCCTTTGAGAGGGTGATGTAGGTGGCAGACAGCGAATAATCATGTAAAGTGTCGCCAACTGCGAAAAAGAAACCTTGGAAGATTGTAACTACCTTATTGTTTGACAAAGAATAGAAAAGACATGCAATTTTTGCAAGAAGACTTAAAAGGCAACGACGACTGAAAAGTCGGGATAGGTTGATAAACGTAGGGAACTGATTAACTGAGGAAACGGAATTTAAGTGATAATGCTTCATAAATGTAAGATAGAGGTGGATAGAGGCTATGATAGAGCAGAACCCAAGCAAACTACAAAGTAAGATTAAAATAGGATTCTCGCACCTTGTTTCATTTCGTAGCGGTACCAAATTTGTATTTGGCATGAGTGAGGGGTACAATGTTGAGTGAAGAGACGGCACCCAACGAGAAACAGGATTCTGGAAACTGACTGCTATTAGATCTATTTTCACCAATAAAAAAGAAAGCGGGCTCATTGCAGCAATTATTGAATTTTGTTCAAGACAAGTCGTTCATAAAGAGCATACATTGACACGAAGAAATTTCAACTAAATTAAATTGTTGGAGTTTGAAGAAGCTGTCTCAAACAATGATGACGGAAGCATTCGAAGTTCAGCTATTTTTATGTGTGCAGGTGATATTGTATTTTAATACGATGACGTGAAAATAAACCTGTATATTTATTGTTAACAAACTTGTACTCATAAAAGTTGTAGGGAGGCACTAGAATACGTTATAAAAATTAAGTTGCTTTCATGTTTGTTTGCAATTGAGGTCACAATCCCTGTCAAGTTTATACATAAGACAAAACGCTATATGTATATACTTTCTGCTAGAGGTCAAACAGTGTGTCCTTACCAACAACGATAAATATGTAAAGATGAATGATA